>NC_091285.1:362216904-362244404 GCF_032444005.1 Ranitomeya imitator | reverse complement strand
TTTGCTCTGCCCTCAACAGGGTAGACAAAGTACGCCTGCGCCGAAGCCGCAGCGTGAAGACCAGAAGAGGATGTCATGGAATGAAGATAGGAGGCACCGGAGCGGACCTGAGACACCCATTTGACCTGACCGCAGCGGGACCGCCCCTGGGTGAGTATAATCTAACGTCTTTTTCTCATCTTTCAGGTGACATCAGGGGGTTATCTACAGCATTCCAGAATGCTGTAGATAAGCCCCTGATGACAGTGAGCTTACCTCACCATCGATTTTGGGGGTGACAGGTTCCCTTTAAAAGGAACAAAGCCAATATCAATACAAAAAGCTTATAACTTAGAAACTAAATCAGTTTCCTGATTTAATATGGATGCAGAACTAAGATGTAAAACTAGATATGTAGAGCTACCCAACTATAGCAGGTGCTGCATATTATGACAGGATGGCCAAGCATAAGCAAATATACTAGTTGGAGATTAAATTGATGGAGTGCTGTTATACTTTTCTGGCTTTACCTTCTAAGTTGGCGTCACTTTTTTTTTTATACAACAATGATTTTTTTTTCTTCCTTTGAGCAGAACTTGTCCAGTAAACTTGCTCAGATTACATGTCATGGGAACTTGTGCCACAGCTTCCAGTCCTTCAACACCTGTTACACTGACACTGGACTATGGGGCCTGTACATGGTCTGTGAGCCAAATTCAGTGGAAGACATGATGCACTTTGTACAAAGAGAATGGTAAGCTTCCTAAAGGGAAATGCTTTAGTAATGATTACCTGGTTGCATGGATTAGTTGGAATCTTCAACATCCCAAGCAAATGCTGGAAAAAATTACTACAGATTTCTCCTTCGCCTCATTGGGGGACACAGACCGTGGGTGTATGCTGCTGCCACCAGGAGGCTGACACTAAGTGATACAAAGAAAGTTAGCTCCTCCCCTGCAGTATACACCCTCCTGCTGGCTCTCAGCTAACCAGTTCTTGCTTAGTGTCTGTAGGAGGCACACAGGGTCTGGTTCAGACCAAAGTTTTTTATTTTACTTTTCTGTAATTTTTTATTTTTTAATTAAAGGGACTCTGTCACCCCCTCCAGCCGTTAGAAACTAAAAGAGCCACCTTGTGCAGCAGTAATGCTGCATTCTGACAAGCTGGCTCTTTTAGTTATTGGTGCAGTCAAAGCAGAAATAAAGCGTTTTATAATTTCGCAAAAATACCTGTCTTTAGTCCTGGAGGCAGGTCTTAACCCCCCTGCTGCACACGCCACACTGCCGTCACTCAAGGCTTCTTCGGCGCCGGGCGCCGCCCCCTCCGCCCTGTTTTTAAATCAAAACCGGCGCCTGCGCTGTTTTGTTCTGCCTGGGGAAGGCGCAGTGAGTGCTGCCCGTCTGACCTCAGATGCAGTCTCGCAGACTGCGCCTGTGCGGCCGCCCTTCTTGTGAATCCCAGCCCCTCAGTGTCTTATGATTTATTCACACTGCGGGGCTGGGATTCCTGGGCATGCGCACTGTGTGTCTAAGCCACTCACCCAGGTCGCAGTGCGCATGCCCAGGAATCCCAGCCCCGCACTGTGCATAATACACTGCGGGGCAATTTCTAAACACCCTTGTTAAAATGCCACGTTTTTGTTATGTAAAAAAAATCATACTAAGATAATGGTCTTTTGAGCAGGTGTTCATAAGCATGGCACATGTATAATTGTCAATATTTGCCTACTGTTCCTTGTAGTAGTGCTCAAAATGTGTCCCACTGTGAGATCTTCTCCTACAGCTCTCTTCAGGATGAATGACCTCGGGGAGATCAAAACATCCAACACCGCGGAGACATCATCACGTGATTCTCAACGCAAGCAATAAATAGCCAGATCTTTCACCGGGAAGGAACAACCACGGGAAGAGCAGCATCCAAAAAGGAAAACCACCTATGCCAAAACATGGTATCCATCCACAGACAGCTGTTTCGGGGTATTTGCCCCCTCATCAGTGTGGAGTAGGAAACTGGCTTTTAGGAGCAGTGCCTAGTAAAATAGCCAGTTTCAGATGCTGACCTTCCCGTGGTTGTTCCTTCCTGGTGAAAGATCTGGCTACTTATTGCTTGCGTTGAGAAACACGTGATGGTGTCTCTGCGGCTTTTCTACATGCATTTGCATATTTCCCATAAGGGATGGGGGCAGTGTTCTGGATCACTGCATTGAGAAACACGTGATGGTGTCTCCGGTGTTGGATGTTTTGATCTCCCCAAGGTCATTCATCCTTATGTTTATAGTCCTTTTATTAGGCACTGCTCCTAATAGCCAGTTTCCTACTCCACACTGATGAGGGGCAAATACCCCGAAACAGCTGTCTGTGGATGGATACCATGTTTTGGCATAGGTGGTTTTTCTTTTTGGATGCTGGCCTTCCCGTGGTTGTTCCTTCCCGGTGCAAGACCTGGCTATTTATTGCTTGCGTTGAGAAACACGTGATGGTGTCTCCGCGGCTTTTCTACATGCAGCTCTCTTCAGGTCACCACAGATTTATAATTGGATTCAGGTCTGGGCTCTGGTTGGGCCATTCCAAACCTCTGATCTCTTCGGGCAAAGCCATTCTTTTGTTTATTTGAAGATATACTTACGGTTGTTGCCATGCTGAAGGGTGAAATTCCAGTTCTGCTTCAGCTTTTTATCAAAGACCTGAATGTTTGTTTCAAAATTAATATTTTGAACTGTTTAGAATTCTCTTTTAAGGGGTTGACCTTCTGCACAGTCTGGAGACTATGCGGGAAAGGCGTCATCCCTGGGAACACTATCCATTCATCGCAAAGGTACAGGGTGGCGGTAGTGGTAGGGAACAGCTGGCACAGCCACTCCCATTTTTCCCATGGCCGGGCTCAGTACTTGCGGACACTCCCCCTCTCTTTACTGGCTGCACCCCTTCCCGGTTTCCTTTGGCCAGTCACCGTCGTGCATTTAAATCTTGTGCTCTTTTTATCCAATACGAGGCGTCTTCCTTCTCTTCTTCTTAGTCTGCTCACGCCACCACCAGCGCGCGCTTTTTCCGCTCCAATCACGGAGCTTCTCCTTCCTGACTGTTCACGCCCCTGGCGTGATAGCCAATCAGAGGGGGATTTTTGTTTTCACCGGCTGGCAGATTTTCCTGGCTGTTCACGCCCCCGGTGTGTCAGCCAATGGGATGCTAGCTTTCTCGTTTGACAGCCGGCAGATTACAGCGGTGTGGTGACACAGCCGAGGCTGTATCAGCTTCTTCATATCGCCATATCCTGCGCTCTCTGCAGACCTGTGGATGCTCTGCACACAGGGGGACACAACTTCCACAGTTCTGCTGCTGGTCGTCGCTAGCATCGGGTAGGCTCGGCTCTGCTCTTTTTGTCTTGGCTCCTCCACAGCAGTATCCCCAAGGCTCAACTTATGCCCAACCCTAGAGAGGCTTCTACTTGCCCCTCTAAGCCCACTGTGATTCACTACGTCTGTGCCCTCTGCAAAAGAAAGTGGTCTTCAGGCCAGCCTTCCCCTTTCTGCTTGTCCTGCAGCCCTTCCTCCATGTCTGCCCCACAGGAGCCCCCTAATGCCTGGGATAAGAGCACACCCCTCCCTCCGGAGTGGGCTGTTGCCATGTCAGTCGGTCTCCAACCTGACAGAAGTATCACAGTCCCTGGTCCAAGTCCTGGAGTGACTTCCACATTTGTCTACCGCCACCAGTTCTCCGAACGTCTCACGGTGATTCGCACATATATGACCGCAACCTTTGCAGGGACAAATCGGGTGCAAAGCAAAGGAAGCGGGCTCTTTTCAGTTCTTTCTCCAGTTCTCTGGGTCCCTCTGCATCCTCCTTGATGCATTCCTCACTCCATGCCCTCTCCTCAGAGGCGGCTTTTGGGTTGGATATGGATTCCCAGTCTGAGTCCGATATGGACCAGACCTCAGAAATGCAGGATATGGTCAATAGCCTTATCTTGGCAATTACCCAAACTCTGAACCTAAAGGAGGACGAGGCACCTGCTCAGGAGCACTCCATTTCCTTCAAAAGGGTAAGATGTCCCTCCCAGAATTTCCCTAATCACAGGGAATTTTAAGTGATTATGTTTAAACACTGGGAACACCCTGAAAAGCGCTTCTCAGTAAGGAAGCAGCTTGATATTCTCTATCCCTTTAGCCTAGACCTCATTGGTATAGATGGGCAGAGACCCCAATGTGGATCCTCCAGTTTCTCGCCTGTCTTCCAATACAGTCTTGTCTCTACCGGATGGTGCATCCCTTAAGGATTCTACGGATAGAAAGATGGAATCCTTGGCTAATTCAGCCTTTGAAGCAGCTGGCGCTTTCCTATGTCCCATTTTCACCTCCATCTGGGTGGCAAAGTCCATGTCCACATGGGCAAGAATGCTTCTTCAGGGTATTCTAGCAGCAGCTCCTCCGGATGAGATGGCAGATCAGATTGCCCATGCTAGCAAATATCTTTTAACCGCTTCCTTGGATGGTTGTTTCCACCAGGGATACCAGCAACATCGTTGCTATATGCCGCATTCTCTGGTTGAAAGCGTGGAATGCAGATCCACTGTCAAAAAGTCCCTCACTGGCATTGCCTTCCAAGGCTCTAGACTTTTCGGGTCCAAACTGAATCAAATAATTTTTGATACTACGGGTGGAAAAAGCACCTCACTTCCCAGTCCAAGCCTAAACGTCTTTTTAATAATAATAATAAAAAAAAAATGTTGCTTCATTTTCGATTCTTTCGGCCCTTCTCTGCCTTCCACCCAGAAGGACGGCTCTTCTGCACAAGGGGAAAGGAATAAGCCATCTTTCAAACTAGCCCCTCACTGGCGACCAAAGGTTCACTCTGCCAAGTCTTCAGGGTGCCGCGCCAACAGGTTCTCCTCGGTGTGACGGGTCACCCCCACCCGGGAATCTCCAGGGTGGGAGGCCAGTTTCTTCTCTTTCAGGAAGTATGGTTGTCAGTGGTCGATGATGTCTGGGTCAGAGAGATAGTCACGTCCGGTTACAAAATCGACTTTTCTCCACCCCAGGAAGACGTTTCCTTGTCTCGTCTGCCAAGACTCCCATCTCAGTCCCCAGGGTTTCTTCAGGCTGTCTCTTCCCTACTACGCACAGGAGTAATCATACCCGTTTCCCGGTATGAACGTTTTTCAAGGTTCTGCTCCAATCTTTTCGTAATCCCGAAGAAAGACTGACCGCTACGTCCGATCTTGGACCTCAAGCAATTGAATCGTCTGGTTCGGATAAGTAATTTCAGTATGGAGTCCCTGCATTTGGTAATCGCTTCCATGCAACCGGGAGAATTTCTTTGCTCTGTAGAAATTCAGGAGGCTTATCTTCACATTCCTATTTGTGTTCAGCTTTAGAGATTCCTACAGTTTGCGATTAAGGAGGACCATTATCAGTTCACTGCTCTTCCCTTCAGCTTGGCCTCTGTCTCCAGAGTATTTACGAAGGTTATGGCAGCAGTCATGGCCATACTTCGCTCCAAGGAAATTCTCATAATTCCTTATTTGGATGATCTTTTGAACAAGGGGTTGTCCTACCGCGACGGCGACCAGAGTCTTCAGATCACCTTGGACAATCTGGTCCATCTTGGCTGTGTTGTCAGAGAGAAGTCCTCCCTGACCCCAGCTCAGCACCTGGTGATTCTGGGTATGAGGTTCGACACATCCCAATCCCTTGTCTTCCTTCCAGAGAAGTTTTTACCCTCTGCCAGGGGCTCTGCACTCTAAAGCGTCCAGCTTCTCTCCCCCTATGGTCCTGCATGAAGGTTTTGGGGAAGATGATTGCCGCCATGGAAGCAGTGCCTTTTGCACAGTTCCATACCCGTCCTCTTCAGCTGGCCCTCTTGTCGGCTTGGGACAAGAGGACAGTCTCATGCTTCTGCCTCTCAAGGTGAGGCAGTCCTTGACCTTGTGAACGCTCTTCAGTCGCTACACGGGAAGTCCTTCCTCTTCGTTGGCATCTCATCACCACCGACGCCAGTCTCCTCGGTTGGGGAGCAGTCTTTTTCATCACACAGTGCAGGGTCGCTGTAATGCCCAAGAAGCCGCTCTCCTCATCAATCTCCTGAAGATCAGGGCAATTTTCTTTGAGGTGGAGCTGGTGAATATGCTCATGGAGGCTTCCAAACCGCCCAGCTCTTCTCACAAGGCCCCCTCTTCCACCAGAGTTCACAGTCTCTGAGTTTAACAGCATGGTCGTTGAGACCGCAGTCCTGAGGGAGGCTGGTTTTCCCATCAGGTCATTCAGACCTTGATTAGGGCGAGCAAACCAGCATCCTTGTGTATCTACCATAGATACTGGAAGGCCCTCTTTCAGTGGAGTGAGGACAACAATTTGGTCCCTATGTCCTTTTCCCTTCTTGGTTTTCTACAAGCGGGTCTTGACTCAGGTCTGTTGCTCAGTACTCTTAAGGGACAAGTTTCCACTCTGTCAATTCTTTTCCAATGAAATCTGGCGTCTCGTTCCCAGGTAATGACTTTTCTTCAAGGAGTCACCCACCTGGCACCTCCTTTTCGTCCTCCGATAGATCCATGGGATTTTAACCTTGTTCTTGGCGCACTCCAGTGCACGCCTTTTGAGCCCATTCAAGACATTCCATCTTCTCTCCTATCATGGAAAGTTGCCTTCTTAGTTGCCATTACATCCATCAGGAGAGTTTCTGAGTTAGCGGCATTGTCCTTTCGTTCCTGATTCTAAATCGGGACAAGGTAATTCTCAGACCCGTTCCTTCCTTCTTGCCTAAGGCGGTTTCTGCATTTCACATTAATGCAGAAATTGTCCTTCCCTCTCCCAGTTCATCCCCTGGAGAATTCCCTCCACAGGTTAGATCTGGTTAGAGCTACCAGGGTCTATCTTTCTAGGACTGCTCCCTTTCACCACTCTGGTGCCCTATTTGTCATCTCTGAAGGTCATCGTAAGGGACTCGCGGCTTCCAAACCCAGTATTGGCCATTTGATTCGTTCAGCAATATTGTAGGCATATTGCGTTCAGAACAAACAGCCTCCTCCGGGGTTAAAGGCTCACTCCACCCAGGCAGTAGGAGCTTCTTGGGCAGTTTGTCACCAGGCCTCGGCTTTACAGATTTGTAATGCCGCGACCTGGTCTAGTTTGCACACCTTCGAGGTTTTACAGGGTTCATGCCCACGTCTCGTTTGATACAGGCCTGGGAAGGAAGGTGCTGCAGGGGGCCACACACCGGCCGACCTAAGTCTTTTTTCCAGTCCACCACCTGACAGCACCATTGGAGGACGTCCTTCTTATCCTCAGTGGGACAGGAACCACAAGCAGTTAAAAGGACCCTCCCCACTCCACCCATCAGTGTTTTTTCTGTCCCACTGCGGATAGGAACGGCAAGCATGTCCTCTGACGGTGCTGTGCAGATGGTGGGGATCGGGGGGCCCAGCCTTTCCCTTCCCCGCCGCAAGATATCTGCGGCTGATACCTGCTATGGGGGGTCCCTCAGCCTCCCCAGTGTAGCGCTGCTCCTGGGGGTCGGGTCCGCTTCCTCCTCGTGGGGGCTCTCGGTCCGGGTGCCTGTCTGCTGGGGGGTGAGTGCGGCGGCCGCTTCCAGCAGCGGCCGGCTTCAGCATGCGGCTTCAGCTTCTGGGTCCAGCGGCCGCGTCACTACCGGTCGCGGCCAGCGTGGAGGATGGCGCCAGCAGCAGCGCCGGCCTCGTGAGGGGCTCAGCGCGGTCACCACAGCGGCGGTAAAGAGGGCAGGATCAACCAGGTAAAACCTATATAGACTCACTAGGGGGGGTCTGTATGCCGCCGGCCATCCTGACAAAGGAGCACTCGGCTATACGTTCAGATTGTTATCGGCACTATGGAGGAGACTGCCAGACCTGAGGGGACTGACCAGCTTCAGGGGCACGTGAGTGGGCTATGTTAAAGCCGTACCACAAAGCTCACCCCTCCCCCTGCTTCCCTACTTACGTACCCCACACATCTTTATTTATCCTAGGCTGACCCTCCCATCCCCACAGCCGAAAGGAAAAAATCGGGGAAAAATAAATGCCCGATATGTGCCACTAAGTTTCCGGAAAATTGGCGGAAACCATTGTGCAAATCGTGCACATCCAAGATTGTGGGTGATGAGCAGACGACGCTACTATCCAGTATGAGGACCATGATTCGACAGGAGGTTCAGGCTTCTATCTCAAGCTTGAATCTTTCCCAGGCAACTCAGTCAGACCCGCAGACTTCACGGAAGAGGCCAAGGGAGTCTAGCCCCTCTTCCGAGGGTGAGGTTTCGGAGGATTCTAACCAGGATACCGAAGATACTCAGGAAGATACGAGACGAGAAAGCAACCGTAATCCTGGTGGTTCCTTTTTGGCCGAAAAGAAGCTGGTTTTCTCTACTATCCAGGATGTCAACAGAGGAACCAGTCTTACTACCGAACAGGCAGGACCTTCTACTTCAAGGTCCGGTGTTTCACAAGAATCCAGATTCTCTTCACCTATCTGCTTGGATCCTGAACGGCAAACCTTAAGATCCAGAGGCCTGTCAGAAGATGTCATTACCACACTCCAGGCAAGCAGAAAGCCGGTGACTTCGGCGATTTACAACAAGATCTGGAAGCGGTATTGTTCCTTTCTGGGAGAAGGTCCTGTGGATACTTCGAAACCAGATATTCCCAGAATCCTCGATTTCCTGCAACTCGGATTTGACAAGGGCCTTCGGCCTAGTACTCTAAAAGTACAGATTGCAGCACTTAGTGTTTTTTTTGATACATCACTAGCCTCCCATCCCTGGATAGCGAGATTTTCCAGGGCCACGCAGAGAATGAGGCCACTTGTGAGGAAATCAACTCCTCCTTGGGACCTAAACCTGGTCCTTAACACTTTGTGTAAAACCCCTTACTTACTGTCGGAAGAGATGGACATAGCCAATCTCTCCTTTAAGACTGCTTTCCTAATTGCCATAACATCGGCTAAAAGGCTGGGGGAGATGCAGGCTCTTTCTATCCAGAATCCATATCTTCAAATCTTTGACGACAGAATAGTCTTCAAACCTAACCCAGCTTTCCTCCCCAAAGTAGTATCCTCTACCAATATAAATCAGGAGATAATCCTTCCTTCTTTCTGCCAACACCCTAAAAACGCAAAAGAAGGGGTCTACCATAACCTTGACGTTAGGGAGACTTCTAAAATACCTGGGGGCGACAGAAAGCTGGAGACAGGACACTAACTTATGCGGCCGCACGCTCTGATCTGAGTGACGGAAGCAGCGCCGAGTATGAACGTGCGAGACTCGTCCGAGTTTCTCGCAAGTGAGTATGAGCCCTAACTGAGGTACTTTGTGTCTGTCGGTGGGTGTATACTGCTGAGGAGGAGCTATTTTCCTTTTTTGCCTATTGTCAGCCTCCTAGCGACAGCAGCATACGCCCATGGTTACCTGTGTCCCCCAATGAAGGCTCCAAGAAAGATTTTTGGTACTCGCCGTAAAATCTATCTGATGTATTTGACTGCGTACAGGCACCGGACAGCATCATGATGCTATTAACCTGCAGATAAGGGGTTAATGTGCAGGTTAACATCGTTATTTCTGGTGACAAGTTCCCAGGGTAGATACACAAGTGCTTACTACTATGAATTACCATTCACGTGTGCCTGCTACTAAAGGGAATGATATATATAATATAATAATATACCGTAATAGCAGGCACACGTGATTGTCCGGAAGCTGCAGGAGCCGGTGGCTAACACTATGCCCGCTATTAAAGATCAATGAATGTTCATTCCCTTAAGTAGTGGACACAAGTTAGAGCCCGGCAGCTGCAGGAATCCAGCGGCTGCAGCTAACCGCGTGTCCGCTATTGAAGAGAAATTAATATTCACTGCTTTCCACTCTCATGGGTGTCGAGTGTAGTGAATATTAATTTCTCTTTAGCAGTGGGCACAGGAGTTAGCCGCAGCAGCCGACTCCAGTCTCCTGTGACCTGCTGCCCCTCCCCCTTCACAGCAGGTACATCTGGACAATAAGATGCACCTCCACATTTTTGGAGGAAAAAAGTGCATTTTATAGTCCAAAAAAATAAGGTACTTTTGGCAGACTACAGGTTTTGGCAAAACCTAGCCAGTCTTGGATGTTTCAGCTGTAAGAAAAGGCTTACGTGTTGCCACCTTACCTCAAAACAGATGATGAATATGGGAGATTGATGTCACGTACAGTACACCACCAGTACGTACCAGACATACCTCTAGCTCTTGTAATGTTGCGGTATTCCTTTTTTTTTTTTTTCTGTGCTCCAGACCAATTGTCTTTGTCCTTTCATCAATTTTTGAGGGATGTGCACTTCTAGGTAATTCCACTGTTGTGCCAAATTTAACCCTGTTCGTTAGGCAATCCCTGCATGTGTTGCGGCTGTCGAACAGCTGCTAGACGTGCAGGCGCAGAGATTTGAACATACTATTGAGCACGCCGATGACACTAGCACCTTATCAGTGCATGTTCGCTCATCACTATTTCCCACCTCAAATTATTTGTTTCTCAGTGGAATTTTACAAATTATGTAACATTTCTGAAATCATTTTTTTCCTTCACATGATAAACCTGGCATTTTAACAGAGGTGTGTAGACTTTTTACATCCACTGTATTTATGCACTTTCATTGCCTTTACCAGCAACATAACTATAATGTAAATGAAAGTGTGTGACCATTCTTTGTGTTACTCTACTAGGATAAGACTCTGCACAAGTGTTACAGAAAGTGAAGTTGCAAGAGCGAAAAATCTGCTGAAAACAAATATGTTGCTTCAGTTGGATGGTAAGAACATCAATGTCATTGTAATGTATTCTATGCGCCTTAGAATTTTAATCATGTCACTTGCTGTTTGTGAAGGTTCTACACCTATTTGTGAAGACATAGGCCGGCAAATGTTGTGTTATAACAGAAGAATACCTTTACCTGAACTGGAGGCAAGAATTGATGTAAGTTTTACATGTATTTTAGCTTATAGCCTTTCTGAACCAGTACTTCTGAATTTGTATTTAAGTAATTTTAAGTTACAAGCTTAAAATGCAAAGGTTTTTTTTTATATGCAGAAAACTTCATGGATCCCAGTAATTTTGACGACTTAGATTTAAAATTGGGCAACTTCGGTTGTAAAGTATGGCATTACTATGAAGTAATAGTTTTGTGGCCATTTTATGTGCTTTATTAAAGCGAACCTGTCACCACCTTTCAGGCCTGATATACAGCATTATATAATGAAGTATGTCCCCAATCCGACCTGTAAGAAAAGAAAAACAACTTTTACTATACTCGCCTGTGGAGTGGTCCGGACCAAGGGGTGTCTGTTTTCATTTGCTCGCTGTTCTCTTCTTGCTTTGTGTGGATGACGCAAGAAGGAGGGAGGTGCTGCACCAAGAACACTGACACCCCTCAGACAGGACCCACCCCGCAGGCGAGTATAATAAGTTTTTTCTTCTTACGGGTTGGGGGCAGATATACAGCATTATAGAAGGTGGTGGCTATATCTTCCATCAGCCAAACCTGGTGACAGGTTCCCTTTAAATGACGACTTGTGCCACAAGATTCATGTCATAGGGTGGTATGGATGGGGTCAAGGACTTTTTTATTTCTTAGTGATAAATAGGGGAGCAGAGGACCCTCCTTCTTCAATAGTTAGGTTACAGGAAATATGGTACTGTCGATATATACACCATGAATCCGAATACCAGTTCAAATTTTATGCGGCCCTTGAGTGGTACAATTAAAAAAAAAAAAAAAAATGGCACTAAGACAAAGTGTGCACCTCTGCTCTAAAATGTTACCTTAAAATAATGTCTCTTCCTGAGAATTTGTGTTAATGAACAGTTCCTTATAGAATGCAAGACACATGCACAACCATCTTCTTCATTCTTTTAGTTAATTGATGCCCAGACCATACGAGACGTGTGCACCAAATATATTTATGACAAGAGTCCAGCAATAGCAGCAGTTGGTAAGTATCATATTAATACATTTAGCAAAAAGTTCTAATGATACAGGGGATGATAGGAATGAGCAAGTGTACTTGTTGCTCAGGTTTTCCCAAGCATGCTCGGGTGGTCTCCGAGTATTTGTAAGTGCTCGGAGACTTAGTTTTCATTGCCTCAGCTGCATGATTTACAGCTACTAGACAGCTTGATTACATGTGGGGATTCCCTAGCAACCAGGCAACCCCACATGTACTCAGGCTGGTTAGCAGCTGTAAATCATGCAGCTGCGTCAACAAAAACTAAATCTCCGAGCGAATACTCGGAGACCACCCGAGCAATGAGTACATTCGCTCAGTACTAATATACTTTTAGTAACACCCAGCTACTTTCTTAATATTGTATTTTTTCTACACCACATCAATAAACCCAGGATGATGGCCTTATGAGCAGTAGTGCAGAAGGACAGATTTACTCTAAACCCATCATTGGTATTAACCCATTATCTACCAATGTCCTTTTTTTGCGACGCCTAATCTTTTGCTTCTAGCAACTAAGATTTTATAATTTGGTCCAATTTTTTGTGTTGTGTTTGTAAAATTAATGTTTTCAAAATAGGAAATCATGTCATTGTCATTTTTAATTGAATATTGGCATGCCCTTTTCTGAAAAATCCGTAAAATGAAAATTTCTAATTTGGCAAGTAATGGGTTAAAGGGATGTTTCAACATTGCCACCGGATAAATTATAAACGTTTGACTGCTAGAACTTCCTCCAATGAGGCGCTGATTATGGCTGCAGGACTTATGAACCAGAGGCCAAAGCTAGCAAATACTTTGATACCCATGCTCTTCATCTAAATCAAATTGTTTTGCTTTATCAGGGCCCATTGGACAGCTTCCTGAATATGACCGGATTCGCAGTGGCATGTACTGGCTTAGACAGTAATCAAAGTTATTCAAGTACCATATTTGTTTGTTTTAGGAAGTATTCTGTAACGTGGCTGGTTCTTGTTGCGGTTGAATCCCTGGTATGCTGAAATGTTGATCAGCATTGATTACTGCAATTGAAAGGACTGATTATGGAGCCTCACAGCCAAAGTTTACTAGGAGGTCGTTAATCAGTGCCATTTTAGCTGCAATCCTTTTTGCAAACCGCAGCAATATGTAAACCCAGTTTAACATTTTTTTTTTAATGAGCCTTGTAGGTCTCAATTGTTTTCTTTAATAAAATATTTAAGGAATGTGTCCATGAGTTCTCTGACTACTGTTGAGGGGGCTTTTGTTTGAATGCTCGAAAAACGGGATAATGATGTGCCACTACTTGAGCCATAAAATTTAAAGAGGTTGTCCAGTATTTTTACATGGATGACCTATCCTTAAATGGATCTTTCAGCCTCCTAGGATGTATATAACCTATTAAGGTCTGTATGCTAATGATTTCTTCAAGGTTCCAGGGCAGGCGGTGCCTTGAAGAAATCTCTGCCTGCAGTGTTCATTATAATACTACCCCCCTCCCATGTACAGTTATATGAAAAAGTTGGGGCACCCCTATTAATCTTAAGCTTAATGTTTTATAAAAATTTTGCAACAGCTATTTCAGTTTCATATATCTAATAACTGTTGGACACAGTAATGTTTCTGCCTTGAAATGAGGTTTATTGTACTAACAGAAAATGTGCAATCTGCATTCAAACAACATTTGACAGGTGCAGAAGTATGGGCACCCCACCAGAAAAGTAACATTAATATTTAGTAGATCCTCCTTTTGCAAAAATAACAGCCTCTAGTCGCTTCCTGTAGCTTTTAATGAGTTCCTGGATGAAGGTATTTTTGACCATTCCTCTTTACAAAACAATTCCAGTTAAGTTTGATGGTCGCCGAGCATGGACAGCCCTCTTCAAATGATCCCACAGATGTTTAATGATATTCAGGTCTGGGGACTGGGATGGCCATTCCGGAACAGTGTAATTGTTCCTCTGGATGAATGCCTGAGTAGATTTGGAGCGGTGTTTTGGATCATTGTCTTGCTGAAAGATCCATCCCCTGCGTAACTTCAACTTTGTCACTGATTCATGAACATTATTGTCAAGAATCTGCTGATACTGAGAGGAATCTATGCGTCCCTCAACATTAGCAAGATTCCCAGTGCCGGCATTGGCCACACAGCCCCAAAGCATGATGGAACCTGCACCAAATTTTACTGTGGGTAGCAAGTGTTTTTCTCAATCTCGGTTTCATCAGTCCACAGGACCTTCTTCCAAAAAGAAATTGGCTTCTCCAAATGTGCTTTTGCATACCTCAGCCGACTCTGTTTGTGGCGTGCTTGCAGAAACTGGTTCTTTCGCATCACTCTCCCATACAGCTTCTCCTTGTGCAAAGTGCGTTGTATAGTTGACCGATGCACAGTGACACCATCTGCAGCAAGTTGATGCTGCAGCTCTCTGGAGGTGGTCTGAGGATTGTCCTTGACCTCACCATTCTTCTTCTCTGCCTTTCTGATGTTTTTCTTGGCCTGCCACTTCTGGCCTTAACAAGAACTGTACCTGTGTTCTTCCATTTCCTTACTATGTTCCTCACAGTGGAAATTGACAGGTGACAGGTTAAATCTCTGAGACAGCTTTTTGTATCCTTCCCCTGAATAACTATGTTGAATAATCTTTGTTTTCAGATCATTAGACAGTTGTTTTGAGGAGCCCATGATGCCACTCTTCACAGGAGATTCAAACAGGAGAACAACTTGCAAGTGGCCACTTTAAGTAGCTTTTCTCATGATTGCATACACCTGGCTATGAAGTTCAAAGCTCAATGAGGTTAGAAAACAAAAAAAAGTGCTTTAGTAAGTCAGTAAAAAGTAAGTAGGAGTATTTAAAACAAGAAAATGATAAGGGTGACCATACTTATGCACCTGTCAAATTTTGTTTGAATGCAGATTGCACATTTTCTGTTAGTACAATAAACCTCATTTCAAGGTAGAAACATTACTGTGTCCAACAATTATTAGATATATGAAACTGAAGCAAAAAAATTTTTTTTTCTAAAACATTAAGCTTAAGATTAATAGGGGTGCCCAAACTTTTTCATATAACTGTATGTCAGTTATGGCCCTGGAATCCTAGTAGTTCTAAGTAGTGGACAACCTCTTTGAATAAACAATCCAAAATATTCAACTTTGGTCTAAATACTGTATACAAAAAATAAATAATTTCTAACCAACTACTTGTACAGCATTTGCTTATTTTATTATAAAACACACAAACAGACACTTATTTTTTTGTCTTTGTTGCATTAAAGACTTGTTCTTGAGCAGCTTTCTTGGCCTTTACCATCTCTACCAGCTCCTATGAAAATCAAAACCATGAAATTAGTTTATTAACCACCACATGCTTTATCACAAATTTTCCACTTAATATGCGAGAGGGTATATGACAGGGCTGTGCAGTCGGAATAAAATGGACAGACTCAGACTCCTAGAATATATAATACATTGGGTACAGTATGTGCTGTAAATGTTTTCATAATTTGTGAAAGTTATCAAATATCCTATAAATGTCTATTCTGTTCCTGATCTAAGTATCTGGGCTTTTAGTTGAGAAGAATCTGTGCTGCACTTTATGTACATGCTCAGTAGTGACAAGGGCTGTGGGGTTGGAGGTTTGGCTTACTGTCTCTACAGCCCTGATTACAACAGATATTTCATCATAAAAATGTCTAGGGGGAAAGACAAGTAATGGAAAACTGACTGAACATAGAACTAGTCTGAACTGGTGCATACCCAAAAAACAACACAGGCTAGTTTCACATTTGCGGTCGGGAGGGCTGCGGATGGCAGCGTACTTCCTCCCTTCTTCCTCCTTGAAGCCCCGCCTACTTCACCATTAGATTATACTTACCCAGGGGTGTTCCCGGTCCGGTCCGGGGCCTCCCATCTTCTAACTATGACGTCCTCTTCTTGTCTTCACGCTGCGGCTCCGGCGCAGAGCAGGGCAGAGCAAAGTACTGCAGTGCGCAGGCGCCGGGAAAGGTCAGAGAGACCCAGTGCCTGCGCACTGCAGTACTTTGCTCTGCCCTCAACAGGGCAGATAAAGTACGCCTGCACTGGACCCGCAGCGTGAAGACAAGAGGACGTCATCGTAAGAAGATGGGAGGCCCAGGACCGGACCGCGATGCCCATCGCAGCGGGACCGCCCCTGGGTGAGTATAATCTAACCTCTTTCTCATCTTTCAGGATACATCGGGGGCTTATCTACAGCATTACAGAATGCTGTAGATAAGACCCTAATGCCGGTGGGCTTAGCTCATCGTCGATTTTGGTGGTGACAGGTTCTCTTTAACATAGCAAATAGATAAATGGCTGCACTCAATTGTACTAAAGCAAGTGAATGTGTAATACATGAAACGTGAATAGCATAATGGCTTGTGAAATCTATGAAAAAACACATGAGATGCTTAGCACAAAATTTGGCCAAAAAATGTGAGCCCATCCACCAACGTCAAGGTAATCTCATGGATCGGATGTTTTTTCATAGATTTCACAAGCCATTATGCTATTCACCAGGGCTGGACTGGGACTAAAATTCAGCCCTGGCATTTGAAGTTACACAGGCCCACTTGTCACATGGTGACTGTATAATATCTTTGTACACTTGTAGACAGGGCCGGTTTTAGGCAAAGTGGGGCCCTAGGCAAAGTTTAAAATGGGGCCCCAAATGCTAACATATTGCACATCACACAAAAGCATTTCGGTTGTATTTACATGCGCTGATCTCAGGCCGCTAAATAAATAATAATAATCTTTATTTTTATATAGCGCTAACATATTCCGCAGCGCTTTACAGTACAGTTATCATCGCTGTCCCAGTTGGGGCTCACAATCTAAATTCCCTATCAGTATGTCTTTTGGAATGTGGGAGGAAACCGGAGTGCCCGGAGGAAACCCACGCAAACACGGAGAGAACATACAAACTCTTTGCAGATGTTGTCCTGGGTGGGATTAGAACCCAGGACTCCAGCGCTGCAAGGCTGAAGTGCTAACCACTGCGCCACCGTGCTGCCCAAATGAGTTTGATCGGCAATACTGAAGTTGTTCAACGCTTGTTTCCCGGCCTCATTCCACCAGCTGAGGAATAATGATGGGACATCACTAATAGATCAATAACAGATCACCATACAGTATCATGTTATCAGCAGCACATCTGCAGTTTACATCGGTGATGTGCTGCTGAGAACAATGATTTTTGTTCCAGCGAAAACAATTTGAATATGCAGCATTTTACTTGTTTAGTAAAATACACCCCATAGTCCTCCATATAGTATAATACACTCCTCATAGTGCTCCATATAGTATAATGCACTGCCATAGTCATCCATGTAGTACAATTCACTTTCCATAGTATAATGCACCCCATAGTTCTTCATATAGTATAACTTATTCCCCATAGTCCTCAAAGTATAATGCAGCCACCATCCTACAGAATATAATGCAGCCACCCTCATAGAGTATGATGAAATCACCACTCAAAGAGTATAAATATAATACAGCCCCCCATAGAATACAGCCCACCTCCCCATTATATATAATGCAGCACCCCATAGTATATAATATACCCCCACAATAGTATATAAGGCTACGTTCACATTTGCGTTGTGCGCCGGCGACGCAACGCACAACGCAAATAAAAACGCACGCAAAAACGCTGCGTTTTGCGACGCATGCGTCCTTTTTTGCCGAAATTTGGACGCAAGAAAAATGCAACTTGTTGCATTTTCTGCACCCAACGCTTGTGGCAAAAAAACGCATGCGTCGCACAACGCATGTCCATGCGCCCCCCATGTTAAATATAGGGGCGCATGACGCATGCGTTGCCGCAGCGTCGGGAAACGCTAATGTGAACGTAGCCTAACACAGCCACATAGTATATAACACGGCCTCCCCCATAGAATATAATATACCCCCATAGTATATAGAACAACTAGCATAGTATACAGCACAGCCCAGGCCACATGGTGGTATATAGCACAGCCCACATCTCCCCTCCTCCTCCCCCCCCAAGAATGGCCCCACAGTCCAGTAAAACAAAAAACAAAAAAAAAAACACACACTCCTCTCCTTGTGCCTGCGTTGCTCTCTGCTCCTGTCTCGGCGGCTACCGCTGCACTGCCTGGGACACAGTGAGTGCACGCACCCCCGCAGTGTCAGATGCAGTGCGGGGAATGATGGGAGAGGGAGCGTCAGCAGATGCGCTCTCCTCCATCATTGCATTCAACTGTGCCGGCGTCATAGACGCCGGTATAGTTGAATGCAGTGGCGCACAGCAGCCCACTACTGACACCGGCCCTTCTGGCATTTGCCAGAACTGCCCGCTGGCAAGTCCGGCCCTGCTATTCACATTATTTATCACACATTCACTTGCTTTAGTACAATTGAGTGCAACCATTTCTCTATTTGCTAGAGGGGAAAGACCGCAATTATTTGTGAATGCTGAACAGTACACACATTCATTGTGCAATTGGCATCTCACCTTATATCTTTTCATGCAGTCCTTCTTGGACCTGCCAGGGACAGCATCTGCAATCTTTTCCCACCTTTCAGGAGTATTTACAGGAAATGTTTTTAATGCTTGCTCAAGAAGTTTTTGTTCTTCAGTGGTCCATGGAGTAGAGGAGTCTGCACCTGGAGCTTTTAAAAAAAAAAGACGATGTTTCATCTTTGATACCAAATAAGGTTAGTTAATTTTTACTTTTTATCTTCCCATTCATCTAAATAGGGCTTGCACCACAAACAACCCATTCACATGTGTGAAACTGGTTGCTAAAACTTCCGTGACTTAGAATGTGTCACAAATACAGCCCTTAAATAATATGGACAAATTATAGGGAACAGACAGCAACTTTTTGTGCTAAAGAATACAAACTGCCTATTTTTTAAATGAAACAATTGCAGAAATGTTTAACCCAAAATGCATGTATTTCGAAGAAAAAAAAGTCCACAAAGCTATCCACATCATTTAAAGGGCAATAACAAAGCCTATAACATTTCTGAATAATGTACATTAGATTAGTACAGGGGTCCCCAACTCCAGGCGTCGAGGGCCGCCAACAGTGCAGGTTTTCAGGATTTCCTTAGTATTGCACAGGGGTTGGAATCATCACCTGTGCAGACGATCACATTACCACCGATGCAATACTAAGGAAATCCTGAAAACCTGCACTGTTGGCGGCCCTCGAGGCCTGGAGTTGGGGAACCCTGGATTAGTAAATTATCTGCATTTTGTCTCATCTCCAAACCCTTCATATTGACAAAGATCTGAATCCTGCCCCCATACCCCAGGTAGTACTTCACTGCTGTATTGTAACTTGATTCAAACCCCTTCATATACATCCATCTTACATGTCGCGCGGCCCGAGATCTCGCGGGTGCACGCAGGCGCAGTAAAAAAAAAAGACATCAAGTGATGTCAGTTGTCGGGCAGCGCGAACTGCGCATGCCCAAGGCAGAATATGACCACGCATGGGGCCTGGACAACTGAGTAACGCCGAGGAGGCGGCGCCCTTCTCGCAGAGTGATGGCTGTGTTGTGTCTGGATGAGAGGGGAAAGACCTGCCTCCCTTGCGATTTCACAGGTATGAGGGACCAAATTCAAAAGTGATTATTTCTGCAGTGCAACGAACAATAACTAAAAGAGCCACCTTGTCAGAATGCAGCATTAGTGCTGCACAAGATGGCTCTTTTAGTTACAAACGCCTGGGGAAGGGTGACAGGTTCCCTTTAAATGAACATCTATGCTCCCAGGTAGAAACCTCTATAGGTGCAAACTTGCAGATGGTATTTTTCAATCACATCTCTTCTCAAATTACACATTTTATTAAACACTGAATATCAGATTAACTTACAAATTAGGTGACAATTTATTTATGAACATATATTCTCAACTTCTAATTACAGCCTTAATTTCTATCTTCAGCAGTGCACTGCATCCCAGTTTTCTGACTACAGGGGAATTGGTGTTACTCTTTGATTGACAGCTCACATCAGCAACATAGTGACTTCTGGCCTGTGCACCTTCCTTTATACAACTTTATCTGCCTCCTCCACATCAGAAGTGATAGGAGGTAAAGTGGGGGCTTTATACAATTTAAAGTAGTGTCTGGAAAGGTCGGAATATGTGCAATTTCATGCAATCTTTAGATCTGGATATCAATGGGGAGCTGTGTTGGCAGCAGTTGCAGCCATATGTGCAGAGAGATCTGGACCAAGGAGGTATCGTAGGAAGTGTGGCATACTGACCTATAAAGCAATGCTTCTGGATGACTATGGAAAATGAAGTTTACAAGTTCCCTTAAACTGTATCAGCATGTACCGTTGGCCAAACAGACAGTGACTTACCTTCAAACCGCTCAGAAGGAATAGCATTGTCTACAGACTGAGCTACAACTTTATGTTCCTTCTTGAATTTATCAAAAGCTTTCTTATTAATGTCGTCCTTTTGCTGAGGATCTGCAGTAAAAGTAAAGTAATGTTAATCTTCAGCAGACACACAATGTACGTATTCTGGTAATCTCACTAGTGTTTGGAGGTGACAATGTTCTATCCCCAGTAAAATAAAAGTTTTGGGCCATTAATGTGTTTTTTCTTTACTTTTTTATTTTGTTGTGGTATTCTTTGACTGTTTTTGCGACAAATTCGTCAAACTGACATAGTTCATGAATCTTACAAAATTTGGGCAAAAATGCCCGATGTAAATAAAATCACTAACAGTGAAATTAGAGTACATTTAACAAAAACTGCAACTGATGAAGTAACAGAAAATATGGAAAACCGAAACCCCATCTCTAGTGGAAAAAAGTTATGAAAAACAACAAACAGGTAAACACAAAATAGACTTTGAAATAGGCACAAATTTAAAAAAATGAGCGAATGAAAAAAAAAAAATGGAATGAATCTGACCCATACTTGGATCATAATACAGTCCAAGTGAAAATCTTGTTGAAAACTAATAAAATGCATGGCAAATATTTGTATCTCCTCAAAATGTCAGTCAGTATTGAGGACACACAATGAGTGTATACAAATCGTTGCTTAGATAAGCAAAAATAATTACTCTGAAAGATCAACCAATCCTTATAAATACAGTACAGACCAAAAGTTTGGACACACCTTCTCATTTAAAGATTTTTTTTGTATTTTCATGACTGAAAATTGTACATTCACACTGAAGGCATCAAAACTATGAATTAACACATGTGGAATTATATACTTAACAACTGAAATTATGTCTTGTATTCTAGGTTCTTCAAAGTAGCCACCTTTTGCTTTGATGACGGCTTTGCACACTCTTGGCATTCTCTTGATGAGCTTCAAGAGGTAGTCACCGGGAATGGTCTTCCAACAATCTTGAAGGAGTTCCCAGAGATGCTTAGCATTTGTTGGCCCTTTTGCCTTCACTCTGCGGTCCAGCTCACCCCAAACCATCTCGATTGGGTTCAGGTCTGGTGACTGTGGAGGCCAGGTCATCTGGCGTAGCACACCATCACTCTCCTTGGTCAAATAGCCCTTACACAGCCTGGAGGTATGTTTGGGGTCATTGTCCTGTTGAAAAATAAATGATGGTCCAACTAAACGTAAACTTGGTGGAATAGCATGCCTCTGCAAGATGCTGTGGTAGCCATGCTGGTTCAGTATGCCTTCAATTTTGAATAAATCCCCAACAGTGTCACCAGCAAAGCACCATCACACCTCCTCCTCCATGCTTCACGGTGGGAACCAGGCATGTAGGGTCCATCCGTTCACCTTTTCTGCATCGCACAAAGACACAGTGGTTGGAACCAAATTTGGACTCATCAGACCCAAGCACAGATTTCCACTTGTCTAATGTCCATTCCTTGTGTTCTTTAGCCCAAACAAGTCTCTTCTGCTTGTTGCCTGTCCTTAGCAGTGGTTTCTTAGCAGCTATTTTACATGAAGGCCTGCTGCACAAAGTCTCCTCTTAACAGTTGTTGCAGAGATGTGTCTGCTGCTAGAACTCTGTGTGGCATTGACCTGGTCTCTAATCTGAGCTGCTGTTAACCTGCGATTTCTGAGGCTGGTGACTCAGATAAACTTATTCTCAGAAGCAGAGGTGACTCTTGGTCTTCCTTTCCTGGGGCGGTCCTCATGTGAGCCAGTTTCTTTGTAGCGCTTGATGGTTTTTGCCACTGCACTTGGGGACACTTTCAGGCTATGTGCACAAGTTGAGGATTAGCCTTAGGAATTTCAGGTGCGGATTCTGCCTCTCCTGGCAGAAAACGCAGCTGCGGATTTGTCGCATTTTTTGTGTGGATCCGCAGCGTTTTTTGAGCGTTTTTGCTGCAGATTTTTTGCAGATTTACTGCGTTTTTTACCTCTGCGGATTTCTATAATGGAGTGGGTACAAAACCGCTGCAGATCCGCAAAAAAGAAGTGACATGCTACTTCTTTTAATCCGCAGAGTTTCCGCACCGGATTTTCCGCAACGTGTGCACAGCTTTTTTTTCTCATTAATTTACATTGTACTGTAAATCAATTGCGGATCTGCAGCGTTGCTGCACCACAAAAAATGCTGCGGATCCGCAGAGAATCCGCAACGTGTGCACATACCCTCAAAGTTTTCCCAATTTTTCAGACTGACTGACCTTCATTTCTTAAAGTAATGATGGCCACTCGTTTTTCTTTACTTAGCTGGTTTTTATTCTAATAGTCTATTCAGAAGGACTTCAGCTGTGTATCCACCAGACTTCTGCACAGCAGAACTGATGGTCCCAACTCCATTTATAAGGCAAGAAATACCACTTAGTATTAAACCTGACAGGGCATACCTGTGAAGTGAAAACCATTCCCGGTGACTACCTCTTGAAGCTCATCAAGAGAATGCCAAGAGTGTGCAAAGCAGTCATCAAAGCAAAAGGTGGCTACTTTGAAGAACCTTGAATATAAGACATAATTTCAATTGTCTAACACTTTATTAAATATATAATTCCACATGTGTTAATTCATAGTTTTGATGCCTTCAGTGTGAATGTACAATTTTCATAGTCATGAAAATACAGAAAAATCTTTAAATGAGAAGGTGTGTCCAAACTTTTGGTCTGTACTGCATGCTGTGATAGGGGAATAAAACTAGCCACACACTGCACAGAGCGGGTCCTAGACAACCTCATTTTAACAGCCAAATACAGTGAGCTAAGTGGTACACTACCGTTCCAAAGTTTAGGATCACAGAGAAATTTCCTTATTTTTTAAAGAAAAGCACAGTTTTTTCCAATGAAGCTAACATTCAATGATTCAGAAATACACTCTATACATTGTTAAAGTGGTAAATGACTATTCTAGCTGCAAACGTCTAGTTTGTAATGCAATATCTTCATAGGTATATAGAGGCCCATTTCCAACAACCATCACTCCAGTGTTCTTTTGGTACTTTGTGTTTGCTAACTGTGTAAGAAGGCTAATGGATGGTTAGAATACCCTTGAAAACCCTTGTGCAAGTATATTGCCACAGCTGAAAACAGTTTGGCTGATTAGAGCGCCTATAAACCTGACCTTCCTTTGAGCTAGTTAAGAATCTGGAGCATTACATTTGTTGGTTCCATTAAACTCTCAAAATGGCCAGAAAAAAAAGAACTTTCATGTGAAACTCGATTGTTCTTAGAAATGAAGGCTATTCCATGCGAGAAATTGCCAAGAAACTGTAGATTTAATACAATGGTGTGTACAACTCCCTTCAGAGGAGAGCACAAACAGGCTCTAACCAGAGTAGAAAGAGAAGTGGAAGGCCCTGCTGTACAACTGAGCAACAAGACAAGTACATTATAGTCTGTAGATTGAGAAATCGACTCACAGGTCCTCAACTGGCAGCTTCATTAAATAGTACATGCAAAACACCAGTGTGAACATCTACAGTGAAGAGGCGACTCCGGGATGCTGGCCTTCAGGGCAGAGTGGCAAAGAAAAAGCCATAGCCGAGACTGGCTAATAAAAGGAAAAGATTAATATGGGCAAAAGATCACAGACATTGGACAGAGGAAGATTGGAAAAAAGTGTTATGGACAGACGAATTCAAGTTTGAGATGTTTGGATCACACAGAAGAACATTTGTGAGACGCAGTACAACTGAAAAGATGCTGGAAGAGTGCCTATCTCCATCTGTCAAGCATGGTGGAGGTAATGTGATGGTCTGGGGTTGCTTAGGTGCTGGTAAAGTGGGAGATTTGTACAAGGTAAAAGGGATTTTGAATAAGGAAGGCTATCACTCCATTTTGTAACGCCATGCCATACCCTGTGGACAGCGCTTGATTGGAGCCAATTTCATCCTAGAACAGGACAATGACCCAAAGCACACCTCCAAATTATGCAAGAACTATTTAGGGAAGAAGCAGGCAGCTGGTATTCTATCTGTAATGGAGTAGCCAGTGCAGTCACCAGATCTCAACCCCATTGAGCTGTTGTGGGAGCAGCTTGACCGTATGGTATGCAGAGGGGCTTCTGGAAGCATGGGGTGAAATTTCTCCAGATTACGTCAGCAAATTAACTGCTAGAATGCCAAAGGTCTGCAATGCTGTAATTGCTGCAAAGGGATCATTCTTTGACAAACGCAAAGTTTGAAGGTGAAATTTATTACCCGATCAAATTACAGAGGTCACAAAGGTACGATCACCTATTCTATATCAAGTATGACAATCAGACGACTTACCTAGCTTCTGTAAGGATTTGGCCTTATTTATTACATCCTTTGCAGTTCTTTTTATTCCAGAAACAGAGTGCAAGTTCATATAATTGGCAATAACTTCCCACCTGCATAACAAAATGAATTGGAATAGGTTAACTTCATGATGTGATCATTATGCAGAGGGTACGTAATGCTTTTGAGATGGAAAACAAGTCTAAAATACCCATTTCATTTTTAAGAAATATTTTCAGGAAATGCATTTTGATCCATTAAAAATGGTTCCTAAACGTAGGAAATGCTGCACCCCTTACCGTACAAGGGTAGTCTCTAGGATTCTAGAATTTGGTTTCTTGAATTACAGCTATCAAGCCACTTGTTGTAGACTGATGCCATGTCAGAGATAAAACGAAAATTGTAAAAGAGTTACCCAAGAAACGTTTAAAGGGAAATTCAGTATACTCAAATAAATGGGTGATATTTTATTCAGATTTTCCATTTTCACATATATTTGCAACTTCAGCAAAGAATTAAAAACATAATGCCAGAGTTGACTTATGGCCATAGTACAATACTGGCAAGAATGATTGCGCAGTTTTAGTATTCTGACAGCTCTGCTGTTACCTGGCATTAGTTCCAGCAGGAAATAAGTTCACAGCTTTTATCAGCAGCTGCAGGTCATCTTCTGACCAGGACTTGCTGCTACCACCTCCACCAGAAGAAGACTGCTCTGCCCCTCTTGTGGACTGCCTCATACGAGCCTCCTCCTGTTCCTTCTCTCTTTTAATCTGTGCATTTACTTCTGCAATCTAAATGACAGACAGATTTAGGTATTTTGTTTTAAGTCAAAGCATACTTTAAAATTTTGCTGCTCACAGAAATTACATAATCACCAATTCATTGAAATATATGCCATGTAATACTACGACAAGTTTTGAGTGGAATATTTCTCATTACTACAACGCTACTTTAATAATAGGTTCAATCTGTATTAATTAGTACTAGATGGTTTTTTTTATTCACATACCTGCTTCTCCACAGCACTTTTACTTTCTTCTTTTGAGCTTCCAGAAAGGGCCTCATTTAGAGACTGTAAACTAAGAGCAGAAACGACAGCAGAGAAGTCAATAAATACAGCATGGTAACCACCATTAAGTATGAGAATTACATACTATACAAAGGCATTCATCATTTGTTTAGCAACATAACGATGAATACAGAACAAAAAAAAAAACAAAACAGGATTTCTTGGTTGCTTACCGTAAAATCTGTTTCTCGGAGCCTTCATTGGAGGACACAGGAACCATGGGTGTATGCTGCTGCCACTAGGAGGCTGACACTATGCACATAAATACATACTACTAATAGAGTTATTAAACTCCACATAGTAAAGAAGCGTTTTAAATTTAAACAAATAACTTTTTTAACATGTAAAAACCACATACACTTAAAAAATGCCTCACAATCAAAATTAGTGAAAACCAGACAGAGGTCAGCTCACGAATCGGCAGAACACATACATCTTATGGTATCGTACATATGTCATATGTTACCTCAAAATTGGTAGGGCCACGCAATGTAAATAGTTTTAAAATACCGGTACAGACTACATATATAGGGCACTGTCTGCGACTATCAAAAAAATGTCAAAGCACACTGTATACTCCTGTCCCCTTACCACAAATGGAGAGATAAAATTACTCCCCCATTTCAAGGGCAATTGCCCAGTGTTAAATATGGCATGGATAGACCTTATATCCGTATTGAAACGCTAATCCAATCACCAGGGATAGCCCATATAACCTGCATGTATCGCCAGTATCAGTATAAGGAAAGTACAAAGCTGCCAAGAAAATCCCCAGACAAACCCCTATTGCATCTCCCGTACGGCCCACACATGAACACAATCAAGAGATCAGAATCTGATCTCATACATATTACATCTCGGTGTTTGCCGTAATCCTAGCCTCGTGGCACGCTGAACCTCCGTCAACCCCGACGCGCGTTTCGCATCTGCTTCCTCTTGGGACGCCCCCAAGAGGAAGCAGATGCGAAACGCGCGTCGGGGTTGACGGAGGTTCAGCGTGCCACGAGGCTAGGATTACGGCAAACACCGAGATGTAATATGTATGAGATCAGATTCTGATCTCTTGATTGTGTTCATGTGTGGGCCGTACGGGAGATGCAATAGGGGTTTGTCTGGGGATTTTCTTGGCAGCTTTGTACTTTCCTTATACTGATACTGGCGATACATGCAGGTTATATGGGCTATCCCTGGTGATTGGATTAGCGTTTCAATACGGATATAAGGTCTATCCATGCCATATTTAACACTGGGCAATTGCCCTTGAAATGGGGGAGTAATTTTCTCTCTCCATTTGTGGTAAGGGGACAGGAGTATACAGTGTGCTTTGACATTTTTTTGATAGTCGCAGACAGTGCCCTATATATGTAGTCTGTACCGGTATTTTAAAACTATTTACATTGCGTGGCCCTACCAATTTTGAGGTAACATATGACATATGTACGATACCATAAGATGTATGTGTTCTGCCGATTCGTGAGCTGACCTCTGTCTGGTTTTCACTAATTTTGATTGTGAGGCATTTTTTAAGTGTATGTGGTTTTTACATGTTAATAAAGTTATTTGTTTAAATTTAAAACGCTTCTTTACTATGTGGAGTTTAATAACTCTATTAGTAGTATGTATTTAGTATCTTTGGAGTGTTGCCCATCCTGGTTGTAGGGGAAATGGGCTGGTGCTTTGTGCTTACTATGCACATAAAGTTGAAGGCTCCGAGAAACAGATTTTAGGTAAGCAACCAAAAAATCCTGCTTTTTCTATCGCTTCGTTGGGGGACACCGGAACCATGGGACGTCCCTGGGGAGGGAAAAGCAGAAAACTC
>NC_091285.1:359119404-359279404 GCF_032444005.1 Ranitomeya imitator | reverse complement strand
GTAAGGCGATGCAAAAACTTGGTTTAGCAAAAAAACAAACAAACAAAAAAAAAAGTATTTTTGTATGTGTGACAAGCAACCAAACAAAAAAGAAAAAACTATGTAAATCTGGTATTGTTGTAATCGCACTGACCCAAAGAATAAAGTAGTGTAATCACTCATACCACACGAAGAGCGGCGTAAAAAATAAATAAAACCAATTCTTCACCCGCTGTTGATTTGTTCATTCTGCCTCCCAAAGATCGTAGTAAGGCTCGGCTCACACTTATTCTGCGCTCTACGCTGAGCGCTAACACCGGTGTCCATCTTTTTAGGCGTTCATAAAAGCACGCTGTAATGGAGTCTACCAAGCTGGGGTACCTCTTTCAGTACCACCCCGTGTTTCAGGAGGTCCACTCTGCTTTGGCTTGAGTCTGAATGAAGGACTCAAGGACTTATATGCGCTTGGTTACATGGGCGCATATAAAAGATCACTGCTTCTCCACGTATTTCCAGTCTGACAACACTTTAGTCACAGGACACAGAATATATCACACAGATACAGAGAGCAGGCCAATAGAAAAGTGGCAGGCCAGACATACATTACAATAGCCGCAGGTGGCCGGAGCCTGCCGATATTTACTGTGGGAATTACAAAGGTGGGGGCGGACAAAAGGGGAATATAGTGTCCCCTCTGCCCAGGGGCGCAGCCTGTGGGCTGATGCATTAGGGACATGCATCTCACATGGAACCTACTATACATACATATAACTGCACAACATATTCTGGGTGCTGAGTGGTTCCGTAACATGTAACACACGGTCGGACAGTTTTGCGCATCTCTGAAAAGAGGTCAAACGGAGTGCAGAGTGACTTTGCTGCCTCATTTTAGGGAATGGATTCTTCAGAAGGTTCATCTGAATCACGTCATTTGGAGATTTAGATTGGGACACCGATGTAAGAAGAGCACAGCGTAGAGCGTAGGATAACTGTGATCCCAAATGTTCTGTAAAAATATTCTCAATAAAAGCTTCAACTCGATCCACAAAAAAAGCGAATCCCCACAAGCAGGGCACAATATATAGCTAAAACAATGTACTGGGCACTACAATGCATGGGTACTACACTGGCAGATTTGCAATTTTCACCATGGATACTGCAATGCTCTGCAAATGGGGAAAGCATAATAACTTATCAGGAGAATTATACTACAATTCTAATAGGAGGTATTAGCTAATATTATTATTACACCTACTACATTATTGGGAAAGGATCAAGGAAATGGGAATACCCCTTAATCATCAAATTATATAAATGTACAAGTATTATCCACAGAATGCCACATCAAAGTAGTAAAATATGGCATTCCTGAAAGATGAAGGTGCTTTGATAGGATCCAAACGCATCAGAATAAACTAAAGAAATAACATGGCACTCTTAAGTGGTTAGAAATAAGGGTTAAAGACATGGTTCACTACATCGTGCAAAGCGCCCATCGATTTACACACTTTAACAAACTATTTTTCTAAATACTTTCTGTTGCCATATGTGCAAGTAAGCGGCGCTATCCGAGCTTTCTCAGTTTGCATCATGCAGCCCTGGCTGCAGCCACCGCTGACATCTGCTGAGGTCACATAATTTTCCGGATTTCCTGAATTCACTGAGGAGTGTCCAAAAATCGCACGCACTCCCCCGATTGACTGAGATGCGTTTCACCGCATGTCACAGCCCAGTATCCAGCATGCGCTTGTGGCCAATGAAAGAGGAAAGGAGGAAAGCACATGCTGGATACTGGGACACCATTCACAGTCCAGTCAATTGGGGGGTGAGTGTGTGCGACTGGGTCACATCTGGGTGAATCCAGGAAATTCAGAAGTTGACATGACATCAGCGGGTGTCAGAGGCTGCTGCAGCTGGGGTCACCTGATACGGACTGAACGAGCAGCGATAGCACCGCTCACAGGCACATATGGCGGCAGAAGGCATTACCAAAAATACTTAAAAGGTAACTGAAGGGAGGCATTATACAATGTAGTGGACCACCTCTAAGTATCCCTTGCAGGTACTGGCATATTTTTGGGCTCCTGACTTAACAGGCATTTTAATAGTTGTTGTGCTCTTCTCTCAGTCATTTATTTGTAAATTAAAGGGTGGCCAGAAAGATTAAAAATACAAATGTTTTTGGGTAGCCAATATCTCCTAAAAAAACTTCTGTCATTTTGGCAAAAGTACTTAATATTAAACAGACTAAAAAAGACAAACAATGTCACTTTCTCATTTGATTTAGTTTTCTTTTACGCTATGGAAAAGAGACTACCAGATTACGTGTTACACAACGTAATATTTAATAAACAGAAGATATGGCTTTGCAGCGTTCAGGACTGTAGTATGGGTTTTCTGGCACAGCTGAGTCTGCATTTGCTAAAGGACAGCAATAAAAAGGAATTTGCCACCCTCCTACTGCCTAATATGCAACAGCTTCCTAAATGGCAGAGAGGACATTCCACCAATAATACAGCAAAGAGGACTGCTATGTAGCCCCCCTCCATGTCCGTGGAAAACACATATGGAAAAACCGGAACAGGTGTCAGAGTTTTCCCATCAGTGTTTTTCCAGGATGGATAAAAAATAAAAAATTACAAAAATTCTCCTACACTTTGCAATGTTAATCACTGACAACAAACTTGGAAACAGAAAACTTGTGATTATACAGTAGCCTGTACATGTCCTGGCTCTCCAATTGTTACAAAAGGTTACAGAAAGCTGGTAGATAGTATCATTTAAAGGGAGCCTGTCATAAGGCGATTTTTTTTAATCTCAAACTAATAGCATGTATTCATACTGATTAAATCCATACCTTGATAATAGACATACAGTATATTTTGCAGTTGATGAGAAATCCAGGAAGTGCTTAACCCCTTCACACCGCAACCTTTTTTTTGTTTTTGCGTTTCTGTTTTTCGTTTGCCCTTTTCCCAGAGCCATAACTTTTTTATGTTTCCGGCAATATGGCCATGTGAGGGCTCGTTTTTTGCGGGACGAGATGTACTTTTGAACTACACCATTGGTTTTACCGAATAGCTTACTTGAAAATGGGTAAAAAAAAATTCCAAGTGCGGTGAAATTGCAAAAAAAAAAAAAAGTGCAATTCCACAACTGTTTTTTGGAATTTTTTTTACCATGTTCACCAAATGCTAAAAGTGACCTGCCATTATGATTCTCCAGGTCATTACGAGTTCACCAAACATGTATGGGTTAGTTTTTATTTAATTGGTGGAAAGAAAAATTGCCTCATTTTCCAAGACCCATATCGTCTCCATTTTTCGTAATCTCGGGTTGGGTGAGGGCTTATTTTTTTGCGTCCCAAGCTGATGTATTTAGTGATACCATTTTGGTTTGCATATGATCTTTTAATCGCCCGTTAATGCATTTTAATACAATGTTGCGGCAACCAAAAATTTATTCTGGTGTTTTAACTTTTTTTTCGCTATGTCGTTTACCGATTGGATTAATCCTTCTTATATATTGATAGATCAGGAGATTCTGAATGCGGCGATATGAAATATGTGTATTTTTTTATTGTTTTATTTTGAATGGGGTGAAATGAGGGCGATTTGAACACATATACATGTGTGTAGTATATATATATATATATATATATATATATATATATATATATACACATATATACACACACACACACACACCGTTATGTATGTATGTATGTATGTACATTTTTTTTACTTTTCACTTGCTTTAATAGAAGCTGTGATAATCCAATCAGCTCTGCTACACACAGGCCATCAGATCGCCTGTGTAGCAGAAATGCTTACTTGTTATGAGCGCCAACCGCTGGGCAGCACTCATAGCAAATGCAATCCAGCAATGACAACCACAAGGGTCCCCTGCAGACCCTGGGTTGTCATGCCAACCCACTGGCGACCTGTGGTCATGTGAAACGGGCGTCGATGGGTGGGATTAGTGACAGGGTTCCGGCTCAATCACATTAAATGCCGCTGTCAGAGATTGACAGGGGCATTTAACAGGTTATCAGCGATGGGTGGATTACGACTCCACTCGCAGCTGTTAGAGGCACATGTCAGCTGTTCAAAACAGGGAGGGATACAACATGCGCAGTACATGCACGGCACATGTCGTGAAGGGCTTGTCTACTACTAGGTCAACCCCTTCTTGATCTAAATGTTCAGACCCAATAAAACAAAAAAGCCTATATTCACCTCCCGTGCCAGCTCCGTTCCAGCACTTACAATCCTGGGGCTCTTGTGCGGTTCTTATGACACATGAGCCCGGCCCCCAATCAGTGCTGGTATCACGGTCCCCGCCTTTGTGAATAAGAAGAGGAAGTTGGAAAATAAGCTGTAACCCAGACTTCCTCTTCAAGTTCAATTCATTTGAGGGCGGGGACCGTGATGCCAGCACTGATTGGGCACTCGCCTCACGTGTCATAAGAACTGCACGGGAGCCCTGGGACTGTGAGTGCTGACACTGCGGGAACGTAGGGCATGGGAGGAGAGTGTTTTTTTTTTATTTGATTGGGCCAATCATTTAGATCAAGTAGGGGTTGTCCTAGTAGTGGATAACCCCTTTAAGGACGGGACGCTGTATTTGCAGCTCTCATTCCATTCCTCCCTCCTGCATATGATGGACAGGTCACTCTCGTTTCTTTGGCATGCCCCTGCAACTTCTTCACTGCTTTTTCCTACTCCACTCACTTTCCTTTGATGAGGACTCGAGGTAAGGAGTTGATCAGCATGAAAGCGCCTATACAGACATGCCAGAAGGTTGAGGTCTAAAACCCTCCAATAGAAATAGTGGCCTAGCAGTATATGTGGCCCAGGATTGTACGGTCTGCAGCCCAGCAGAGCATAGCAGAACACAGGATTTTCTCCGGATAATGATCCGGCAGGCCCTCCTGTATATATACAGAGAGAACAATGCCGATGTTATCAGAGGACTAATGTTCTCCTTCTCACAGACCAGAACTGGTGAGCGGGGATAGACTCCAGCACAGGAAGTGGGAGCTTAGGAGCACACAATAACAATGAGGGAAGTGGACTGAGCATTTTAGCTGTCACGATCATGAGGTCACTGGCTGGCACAGTAATGAAGGCAATGTAGCTGGCTATGTTCATAGTCTGCCAGGGCTGAAACCTACAAGAAAACGCTTGCTTACGTGACTATAACTGTAATCAGTTTTCTTACTTTGTATTTTGACAAAAAACCTTATAGGTAAAAACAGGAAAAAAATACCATGGGGCACACATACTGCAAACATGGCCTTGTAAATGGATGAATGTGTGGACCTCTAGTATTTTTGAGGTCCACAGTGTATTTTTTTCCTGTGCAGACTCCACTCATTGTCGGTGGGACTGGTGGAGAAAGCGGAGCACTGTACTTTGCCATTTCCAGCAGTCGGACAGACAATGAGTGCAGCAGAGACTGGGCATTCGCACTTCTGCATCATTCCAGACAAGGCTGCAGAGGCCCTCTTCTGTGGTCCCAAAACCCCAATCTCAGGATCACTAGAGGTCCCAGGGGTTGGACGCCAAGCGAACGGAACGGTAGTCACTATACCATGGATAGGTGATAAAGGGTTATTCAAAAAATGTCAAGTTAGGTACCAACCACCAGCCAACTGACCACGAAAGCCACGAGTAAGGTGACTGGCAACCATAAAGACATCACACCAGAAGGGAATGGTGAATGACACCGGAAGCTTCAAAGACTTATCAAGCCTAGCTGAGGGATACCTGCCCTCTGAAGACACACCTAACAGGCAGTGGACGTTGTGCGGAAACTGATAAAACAGGTTATTCTAAATCTATTCAGTATTCCTGTTGCTAAATAAGGAAATGTCCTAAAATGTTTCTCAGGCTCATATATAGGCATCTATCGCGGTTGTCAAAGCTGATGATAGGTTCCCTGTGACAAACACAGAACTTTTGTACAACGGTGCACCACAACATCCTTTAAAACACTCCTTTGGTATCCTGTTTTTGCAACCTTGAGCGTATAGCACAACAACAATCTAATAGTGAGAAAAAATGAGCTTTGTTGCATAAGTATAAAATCAGGTACCTCCTGCCCCCACATAGCATTAAACACTTGACGACCAGGACTCGTTAATAGAAACCTGTCACCAAGTTTTTTCTACCCTATCTGAAAGTAACATGATTTAGGGGCACAGACCCCAATTCCAGCAATGTATCACTTACTAAGCTGCTTGCTGAAATTTTGAGAAAAACAGTCTGTCAATCTAGCAGGTCACTGAATGCTGAGCTCTGTATAACTTCACCCAGATCACTGATTGACAGCTTTATATGTGCATTGTGCATGTGTTTATAAAGCACTCATGAACACAGAGGACTACATAGCAGCAGGTTTACTAGCACTCTAGTGATAATTTCCTGCTGATAATTTTATCAAAACTACAGCAAGCAGCTCATTAAAGGGAATCTGTCAGTAGATTTTTGCTACCTCATATGAGAGCAGCATGAAGTAAGCAAAGAGAAACTGAATCCAAGGATGTATCACTTAGTTTACTGGGTACAGCAGTTCTAACACAAATCAGCGCTTTTAGATCTAGAATGCAGCAAAGCTGAGAAAGCTAACCCTGCCCACACTAGCTAGGCTCTGTATTTATCATGTCTATTACCAGTGAGCTGCTTATCACAGGGGGAGTGGCGTGGTAGGACTGGTGTAGTCCGGCAATGCTAATTGCAAGGTGATAAACACCACCACACAGGGTAATAGTGCCTATACATTTATATCATTACTAGCTATTGAACCCGTTCTACGCCCGGGTAGCGAGCATTTATATTGGTATATGGTCTCCATCCTGGTATGTGCTGCTCCATCCTGCGTCCCCATCCTGTCATGTGCTGCTCCCATCCTGCGTCCCCATCCTGACATGTGCTGCTCCCATCCTGCGTCCCCATCCTGTCATGTGCTGCTCCCATCCTGCGTCCCCATCCTGACATGTGCTGCTCCCATCCTGCGTCCCCATCCTGACATGTGCTGCTCCCATCCTGCGTCCCCATTCTGACATGTGCTGCTCCCATCCTGCGCCTCCATCCTGACATGTGCTGCACCCATCCTGCGTCCCCATCCTGTCATGTGCTGCTCACATCCTGCGCCCCCATTCTGACATGTGCTGCTCCCATCCTGCGCCTCCATTCTGACATGTGCTGCACCCATCCTGCGTCCCCATCCTGTCATGTGCTGCTCCCATCCTGTGCCCCCATTCTGACATGTGCTGCTCCCATCCTGCGCCCCCATTCTGACATGTGCTGCTCCCATCCTGCGCCTCCATTCTGACATGTGCTGCACCCATCCTGCGTCCCCATCCTGTCATGTGCTGCTCCCATCCTGTGCCCCCATTCTGACATGTGCTGCTCCCATCCTGCACCCCCATTCTGACATGTGCTGCTCCCATCCTGCGCCTCCATTCTGACATGTGCTGCACCCATCCTGCGTCCCCATCCTGTCATGTGCTGCTCCCATCCTGCGTCCACATCCTGTCATGTGCTGCTCCCATCCTGCGTCCCCATCCTGTCATGTGCTGCTCCCATCCTGCGCCCCCATTCTGTCATGTGCTGCTCCCATCCTGCGCCTCCATTCTGACATGTGCTGCTCCCATCCTGCGCCACCGTTCTTTAATTTGCTGCTCCCATCCATATGCCCCATACGCTGCTCCATAGTATATGCCCCCGTACACTGCTCAATTATGGTTTATGGCCCCATAAGATGCTCCATTGTATATGCCTCGTATGCTGCTGCAATATATATATAAAAAAAAAAATACCATACTCACCTATGGTCGCTGGGCACCGAGTGCTGGGGGGCCTGAGCAGGCGGGGACACCGGCGCGCTGTGGGGGTCAGGTGCCGGTATCGCCGCCAGCTCAGGCCCCCCAGCACTTACTATATTCACCTGGCCCCGTTCCACCGCTGCGCGCCGCCATCTTCCCGGTCTTCTGGCTGTGACTGGTCAGTCAGAGGGCGGCGCCGGCGCGCATTAAGCGCGTCATCGCGCCCTCTGAACTGAAGGTCACAGGCCGAGGACCGGGAAGATGGCGGCGTGCAGCGGTGGAACGGGGCCAGGTGAATATAGCCGATACTTACCCTCCTGGCGGTCCCTGCTTCTCTGTTGGAGATCGCGGTGTGCGTTCAGTGTTTACGCATACCGCGATCTCCTGGGAGCGTCACTCTGTGGGGGCCAGACTGCGCCGGCGCTTGCGCAGGCTATAAAGGCTTCGGACAGAGTGACGCTCCCAGCGTTATATTATAGATTTTGGCATATATTGATCAGTTAAAGTTTTGTAGGATTTATTGTTATTTACATGAACAAGTCTGGTCCGTAAATTAGACCAGAGTAGTCCATATGATTTTTATTTCCCCCACGCACACCATTGGTCCATGAAGAAAATCAGCCATTTGCACTGAAGCACACACATATGTGCTCGTCTGAAAAACTTGGCCATGGCAGTGAATGGAATTTAGGCCGCACCACCAAGAACAAGAAGAACACTCAAACTTCAGGGATACTTATCTGTACATTTAGGAAGCATAAGCTATTGTTAATCATGTTCACCCGCTCTGGTGCAAATTAAAGGGACTACAGGTGTACTGGAGAGGCAGAAGCAAGACGATCTATAACAAGGGAATTGTTTGGCAGATGGTGGCCACTGACAGGTACGCACTCTACTTATCCCTCCTATTCTTGTCACTGCTGGTAGCATGAGAAGTACTTGTGATCCACTCAAGTTATACCGATAGCCCCCTCCTCCAGGATGGAGAAGGTCTGTGGTGTCTCTCTGCCTAAAGAGAATTAAGCAGATACCAGGACACTTACACAAAGAAGGCCAGACAGCACTGTAGAAGGGTGTCAATCCCGAGGTACCAAAATGAAATCCTCAGAGCCATTGTCAGACCTTTGCTTTGAGAAGTTGGACGAAAGTAATAATGCCATTGACTGGGACACATGTTCACCAGGCGTGAATCCAATTGAGAACTTTTGGGACATCGGTGCGCCACCAAATAGCACCACAAACTGTTAATAAGCTCACTGTTCCAGGTCCGGGAGGAGAGCCCCCTGAACATCATCCGCGGATCTATCAGGAGCAGGTCCATGTGTTGGAGTGCATGTGGGGGCCATACAAATTACTGATTGGCATTAGAAATTGTTGTGCTAAAATTTACTCAAATTGATCTACCCTTAATGTAAAGTTTTCTTTGATTTTTAAGGTATGGTAATTTGGAATTTAGCCCTCAATTGGTTATTGACTGCATAATTCATTGAGAACAAAATGACATTTTTTGAGCAGTGTATACGAATACAAGTACAATTTTCATTGAAGAAATCAATTTGAAAAGCTGAAGAGCACAAACGGTAAGATCTGTCAGAATCAGAGTGTTTAGTAAGAACAAAGGAATAAAAGAATGCTACCAATTTTGTCATCCGACAGGCCTTCCTCTCATGAAGATATCATTTCGTAATAATACGGTTGATAAATGCACTTGGATATTTAGGAATTGCAACCGAGTTGAGATTTTGATTAATTTCAAGAGGTAAAAGGATTCATCAAATGGTTTCTGCCAACTGGAATAAAGCACTCTGGAAAGTCGCTAAATGTTTGTGCAATGCAAAGTTGAGCAAAAATTGTGCGACTTTTGCAGTTTTCACGTCAATCCCACCCAGCTCCACCACAGTTAGAGAAGCATGTTCAGTTGTGGCTTTACCTTACCTTATGCCAGAAGTCTTACTCCAGTCACTGACTGGAATAAGAGTCCTGCTGCTTGTAAAATGAGCCACATTCATTAAATGGTGGGTGCCTCTAAGGCACCTCTTACTCCACCATATCCCATCATTAAGGCAGGCTTGTACACCAGTCAATGGATGAGGGACAAAATGTTAGGAATGCTAACAAAAGTTACAGATGGTACACATTACCAGAATGTTATTGTTATTCAGGAATGGACTGTACTAGAATCTACAAATCTTTGTTACAACCATCTTAGTAGGTTACAAACAGTTTACAGTTCACGTTTAATAGCACTTCACTCCGGGGGGGATTTTCACTTTCAAGAGCTATAACTTTTGTATTTTACAATCAACATAGCCAAATCACAGCTTTTTTTGTAGGACAAGTTGTAGTTTTGAATGATACATTGATTTTACCATATAATGTACTTAATAAAAATAAAGTGGAATGAAAAGGGAAACAAAATAAAATTCGGCCTTTGGCTTTTGTTTTTACAGCATTTATTGTATGGTAAAAATGACCAGGCCAGGCAATAGGATTCCCCTGGGCAGTAGGACTAGTTCAAACAGATTTGCATAGGTTTTTTTGGAGAAAATTTAAAAAAAATTACTTGGGGGGGAAAAAATTCTATAATTTTGGACTGTGTCATGATTTTCCGAGACTTGTAACTTTTTTTTTTTTTCATGTTGAGGAAGTTACGGTAAATTACGACTTGTTTGGGTGCAGAGCTGATTTATTGATACCAATTTTGGGTATTGTATGATGCTAAGCACATTTTTTAATGTTTTAAGGGAATTATATATTTTTCTCCCCTTACGGCGTTAACTGTGATAGACTAGACTTTTACGCATGCCACAATACCCATATGATTATTTTTTTTTATTTCTTAGTATTTAGCAGAGAAAGGAGGTGATTTGAATGTTTAAGCTTTTCTCTATTTTTTTTCTACTTAAAAAAAAAAAGTAATTTTATTTTTTTTTTTTAATTGTATTGGTCATGCTTTCATTTCTAGACATGGCAGACAGCATAAACTATGAACTTTTCATCATTTGTTCTATATACTGCAGCAAAACACTATTGAAGAACATAGTGTTAGGGTATGTGCACACGTTGCGGATTCTCAGCGTTTTAGGAGGTGCAGAAACGCTGCAGATCCGCAATTGATTTACAGTGCAATGTAAATCAATGAGAAAAAAAAATGCTGTGCACACTTTGTGGAAAATCCGCTGCGGAAACGCTGCGGTTTAAAAGAAGTAGCATGTCACTTCTTTTTTTGTGAATCTGCAGCGTTTTTGTACCCATTCCATTATAGAAAACTGCAGGGGTAAAAAACGCAGCAAATCCGCAAGAAAACCGCAGCAAAAGTGCACAAAAAACGCTGCGGAACCGCACAAAAAACGCGACAAATCCACAGGTGCGTTTTCTGCCAGGAGATGCAGAATCTGCACCAGAAATTCCTAAGCCTAATCCACAACGTGTGCACAGTCTCTTACCAAGCCTACCATTTCACTGGGCTTTACAGGAGTACCAAGATGGTAGGAAAGGGAGCCTTCAGCAAGCCTACGGCTGACATGGTAAGCCATCGTATTACGTCACATGGGGGCCATTAAGAGCTGATGCGTGCAACTGTGATCGCTTCATTTAAATGCCACTCTGAAAGATTGACCGCAGTATCTAAATGGCTAAGATCACTGGCTGCGTTAGTCAAATAGTCCAGGATCAGATCCTGAGACCCCTCCACACCTCTGGACCAGAGGGCAAATATATACGGTAGTTCTGCCCATTTGTGCTAAGGGGTTTAAGTGTAACTGTTGCTTTATTTTTCAGGATATGCTGTCATGTGTGTACATGAGGAATACCAGTATTTCTCACTATTCTATGATTTGTATTCTGTATTTTGTAACGTAATTACATGGCTGTTTTGCTGCTGTAATACTGATTACATTTGTGAAGAAATCCGCTTTGTGGTTCCTCTTTAATGATTTGAAGTTTTCTGCTAATCAGATTCCGGTGCACAGAGGCCGGACTGTGCACTGGGTCATCTCCTCCCTGCCCGATTCCCCAGCCCCTCCACCTGCGAATGCCAGGTCACTGCTCATAACAACCAGGTCATTCACAGTCCGGAGGCAGGTGGAGGGGCCGGGAATCAGGCACGTAGGAGACGACCCAGTGTACGGTCCGGCCCCTGTGCACCAACATCTAATTAGCTGGAAACTTCAAAATGATGACTGGTGAAGAAATCCGCTTTGTTGTTCTTCTCTAAAGGTATCAATTTAATCTGCATGACAGTGCTATTAAAGCCATGGCTTTACTTCACAAAACTGTGCTGACATGTTCTCTTTAAGCAGTGTTCTCCATTTCTCTAGCTGCCTCTAGCTCGTGTCACCTCCATAGACTTCTATAGGCAGCAAAGGTAATAAAATCCCTAGGTGAGATGACAATCTGAAAAGACATTTCAGCAGTAAAATCAGATCTGATAAGCTGAGCATCAGGCATTTTTCTCTAGTTAGGCACGGTAAATTATAAAGTTTTAAATTTTACCTTATAAAAAAAATAAAAAAGATAATGAAATGGTGGTTATTAGTGATGAGCGAATGTGCTCAGATAATGTGTTTTTCGAGCATGCTCTTGTGGTAACCGAGTGTCTTCGGCGCACTAGAAAAATATGTTTGAGACCCGGCAGCTGCGTGTGTTGCGGCTGTCTTGTACATTAAAATAACAGTATGCCAACATGTAGCCCAATGGGCATGGCCTCTGTCAGGTGAGTGGAGCTCTATTATCTTTACACTATACCTCGGGAGATTTTTCTAGCTTTTAGGCTCAAAATTATGACTTGAAAGCAATGTTCTCTAAGACCTATAAGTAAATAGGACTGTTCCCAACACTGCACATTTATTAGGGTTAGCTGTATTTTTTAAAGCCATCGGATGCCCTAACTTCCATGTTTTTAACATGAAATGGTTTGAAAAGGTGTTTGTGGATTCTCCTACATATACGGTAGATTTTGGATTATTTACTTATGCTGTAAAATTCCATTTTATGATGGTGTGGCGCCACATCAAGATCAGAATGGGGGGCAGAATGCTTCGGAATACTGACATGGTAGGAATGTGTCCAGTAATTTAGCAGCAGGGTTGTGAGAAAATCTATAATATACGGTATTTATAATATATATTTATGACATAATAACAAATCACTTTATGACTCTTCAAAAATGCCAGGAAAATTGTTTGCTTGTTTGTACTTCCAGCAAGACACATTAGTGGTAATGGGATGGTAGGAAAATGAAAGAGATAGATGAGAAGGCTGCTAGGACCTGAATATACTCTCACATATACAAACATACTGGGTTTGTTTTCTTTTTTCACAAAAATTTGCAATTTAAATATATTGTGTTCATCTCATATCCACGTGTATAGCGACGACACCATAGTAAACGGACCCCAACCGTGACTCCAGAGTAGTTACAGCATTTACAGTGCCCCATAGCACGGCAACAGGAGCGTCTGATGACTAATGTGGCCCCACAGCAGTAATAGTGGCAATAAAGGTTAAACTGCACCTCCCAATTCAACCGTGAAGATTGTAAGGCAGTCTCATAGTAGTTACTGTGCCCTCACCGTGACCCAACACTATGTCCAACCACTCCAGCTTCTTACCCCATAACACGCCAACTCTGCCCCACTCTTGGTAGGAAGCGAGAGGTAAGGCCACGTTCACACCTTGAGTATTGGTCACTATCTGTAAGCCAAAACCAGGAGTGGGTGATAAATACAGAAGAGGTGACGGGTTTCTATTATACGTTTCCTCTGATTGTTCCACTTTCAATTTTGATCTTACAAATACTGATGTACCATACTGATAGGGTTAACGTGGCCTAGGAAGCGTTTACCTGTAGCTTTCTGCTATACATGGGTTAAGAAATATCTTGACAGCCGCTGTGTTCTCCCTTTGCCAGGAAGGAGTGTTCTGTGACCACTATTGCTGTGAAAGACCGAGAGGGTTGTTGTCAGCGACCAACTGGTTCCATTAATTGATTAGAATGGGTAACCCACGGTTACAGAATTACTCCAGGGATGATAAGATGCCATAGACATCTTTCTGTTGCCATAGCAGCTGGGTTTTGGACACTCTTAATTACATATTCAGAGAGGGCAACATACACAAGTATCAACAATTCCTTACATTGAAAAAAGAAAATCTCTCTCTCCCTCTAGAATTTTATCCATTCAAATTCTGGCAGCACCTAATTCGATGCATCCGTCAAAACACTGGACGCGTTACACACATTTTTCACTATTTTGTGCACAAATGTCGATACGTCACATTCTGACTGCCGCTTGCCGACGGAAGTGTGAAAGAAGCCTCTATATGGGAAGCAGTTCATAGAAAGTTGTATAAAATGATACCTTGATATTTACGATCAGATATATTATTCCTGACAAATTCAAGTTTTTCTCATACGTAAAGGAGCTTTTTTCATCATTGGGCCAAACTCCCTGATCCAAGATCTCCCCAGAATCAAACTCTAGCTCATTTTAAAGGGAACCTGTCCCCCCCCCCTTCCCAGGCGTTTGAAACTAAAAGAGCCATCTTGTGCAGCAGTAATGCTGCATTCTGACAAGGTGGCTATTTTAGTTATTGGCGCTGTGAATACAGAAATAATCCGTTTTTTAATTTGTCCGAAATACCTGTCTTCAGTCCTGGAGGCAGGTCTTTCCCCCCTCCCGCTGCAGACGCCTCACAGCCGTCACTCAAGTCTTCTTGGCGCCGCCTCCCCAGCGCTGTTTGTTTTGAAATCTGCCGGCGCCTGCGCTCTTTTGTCTTGCCTGGGGCAGGCGCAGTGAGCGCTGCCCGTCTGTCCTCATATGCAGTCTCGCTGACTGCGCCTGTGCGGCCGCCCTGCCTATGAATCCCAGCCCCTCAGTGTCTTATGATTTATTCACACTGCGGGGCTGGGATTCCTGGGCATGCGCACTGTGTGTCTAAGCCACTCAACCAGGTCGCAGTGCGCATGCCCAGGAATCCCAGCCCCGCAGTGTGAATAAATCATATATATATATATATATAAAATTGTCTAAGGGGTACTTCTGTCTTTCTGTCGGCAATTTCCGTAACGGAAATCCCGCGTCGCCTATTGGTCTTGCCAGCTGCCTGTCATGGCTGCCGCGACCAATCAGCGACGGGCACAGTCCGATTAGTTCCTCCCCTACTCCCCAACAGTAAGTGCCCGGCGCCCGCTCCGTAATCCTCTCCGGTCACCGCTCACACAGGGCTACGGTAACGGACCGCGGGTACCGCACTCCGTTACTGCTGCTATTAACCCTGTGTGTCCCCAACTTTTTTACTATTGATGCTGCCTATGCAGCATCAATAGTAAAAAGATGTAATGTTAAAAATAATAAAAAAACAAAAAACCTGCTATTTTCACCTTCCGTCGTCCAACGATGCTCTCGCGCTGGCCGCCATCTTCCATTCTTAAAGATGCATTGCGAAATTACCCAGAAGACTTGGCGGTCTTGCGAGACCGCTAAGTCATCTGGGTAATTTCGCAATGCATCCTGGGAACGGAAGATGGCGGCAGCCGCGCGTGCATCGCCAGAGTTTCGCTGGATCCCAGGGGGTGAGTATATAACCATTTTTATTTTAATTTTTTATTTTTTTTTAACAGGGATATGGTGCCCACACTGCTAAATACTGCGTGCGCAGTGTTATATACTGCGTGGCTGCTATATACTACATGGGCAGTGTTATATACTCTGTGGGCTGTGTTATATACTGCGTGGCTGCTCTATACTGCGTGGGCTGTGTTACATACTCCGTGGGCAGTGCAATATATTACGTGCCCTGTGTTATATACTACGTGCCCTGTATTATATACTGCGTGGCCTGTGTTATATACTACGTCGCCTGTGTTATATACTGCGTGGCTGCTATATACTGGGTGGGTTGTGTTATATAGTATGTGGACTGTGTTATATACTGCGTGGCCACTGTTATATACTGCGTGGCCTGTATTAACGCATCAGGTATTCTAAAATATGTATGTATATAGCAGCCACATAATATATAGCACAGGCCACATAGTATTTGCCATATACTACGTGGCATCTGCTATATACTATGTGGCTGCTATATACATACACACATATTCTAGAATACCCGATGCGTTAGAAACGGGCCACCATCTAGTGTATGTATATATATATATATATATATATATATATATATATATTTATTAGGACCATCCATAATTTGCATAGTTTTAGGCGCTCGCTCAAAACACATTTGTTCAGAGCGGCCTATCACGTTCACTAATCAAAGTTATGTTATGTTTGTGTGTGTGTAGCCCATTCACTATCCCCATCTATTCCCCAACCCCTAAAGATGGCTGGACCATGATTGTAAATACATCATTGTAAATACACACCTGTACTTTGCATCTCCCCCTCCTCATTGTAGATTGTAAGCTCTCACGAGCAGGGTCATCTTATTTTGCTTTAATTATTGTATTGTTAATGTTGTTACTTATGACTTTTGTGTTTGAAACTGTTAAACTGTAAAGCGCTGCGGAATATGTTGGCGCTATATAAATAAAGATTATTATTATTATTATTATTATTATAATATATATATATATATATATATATATATATATATATATATATATATATATATATATACATACATACATACATACATACATATATATATATATATATATATATATATATATATATATGAAGCTGTGATCGTCTGATTGCCTGTGCTACACAGAGCAGGGCTTCAGATTAACAACAGGCACGGGGGTCTGCTGGAGACCCCCGGCTGTCATGACAACCCATTGGCACCCCGTGATCACGTGACAGGAGTGCCGATGGGCGTGTCTTAAAATGTGCAATATATTGGACTGGTGATAATCTTGCAGAGACCAAGTGTCTATGCCAGATAAATAGACATGCTACAGTCTGGAAAGACGCGCCACGCATGCCTATCCCCGTAGTGGATGAAATTCCATCCACTATGCTGTAACATCTGGCCATTGCGGGTTGGACGCTGTGGATATACGCAGCATCCAACCCGCAGCGTTTACTGACGATGGAAACATACCCTAAGGGCTCATTTGAAAGTCAAGCTTTTCTCAGGCAAGCAATATCCATGTTCTTCATGAATAGAAATCGTACCTCAGGCTGTTTACAAGTCTGTGTATTTTTGCAGACTAACTGATCTGCATAAAATTACTGAGACATTACATTTTGATTGGAGTCTTGGATAAACTCGCCAAAGCAAAACTATTGGTCCGTGGAAAAAAAAAAGAAAAAGAAATGGACAGCAGTTGAATACCATCCGTGTGCTGTCCTTTCTACAGACTTAATTTTTTTAATTTTTTGTTTGTTTATGAGGAGCTTGAGATCTGTTTTTTTCATCTGAGAAAAACTGATGAAACTCTGACCAAACTCTGAAAAATATAACTTTAAAACTCTGCTAAAACTCAGATTAGAAAAAAAAAAAAGATTAAACTTGGATCGATTTTTGCATATGAGAAAAAATCACTGAAGTCTGACAGGCTGAAGTCTGACAGGCTCTTAGCTAAAATCAGTCATGAGTCTATAGCAGAGCTTACAGCACAGTGACAGGAGAGCTACAGTTGCAAATGTAATTTGTATTGAGAAAGAATTCAACTCTGCTGCACGGTGTTTGTTATAATTACACACAGCTCTGCAGGGAGGTCAGAAAAGCAGGATGCCAATTATTACATGTTACACCCCCCCCCCCTCAGGGAGATCTACACACTGCCCAGAGATCATAAAAGGGGTTGTTCAGGACTTTGATTTAATTTTTTTACTATGGGCCTTAAAACTAACAGGCAGGTAGTTGCTAACAGAGGCAATAAAATTGCCTGTTCTACCCAGTGCCGACTGCTCCGGCCAGCCATTCAGCTGCTTCACATTAACAGGTGCTAATTATTAATTAATTAATTATGGCCCCATACAGACACTTGCCCCATATAGTGCTGCACAAACGTTATGGCCCCATAGATGCTCCATACAGACACTAGCCCCATATAGTGCTGCACAAACGTTATGGCCCCATACAGACACTTGCTCCATATATTGCTGAACAAACGTTATGGCCCCATACAGACACTTGCCCCATATAGTGCTGCACAAACGTTATGGCCCCATACAGACACTTGCCCCATATAGTGCTGCACAAACGTTATGGCCCCATACAGACACTTGCCCCGTATAGTGCTGCACAAACGTTATGGCCCCATACAGACACTTGCCCCATATAGTGCTGCACAAAAGTTATGGCCCCATAGATGCTCCATACAGACACTTTCCCCATTTGCTGTTGCTGCGATATAAAAAAAAATAAAAAAAAAATCACATACTCACCTCTCTGTCGATCAGGCCCCTGGCACTTTAAATATTCACCTGCTCCTCATTCCGGCGCCGCTCCATCTAAAGCGTCTTCTGCACTGACGTTCAGGCAGAGGGCGCGCACTAACCACGTCATCGCGCCCTCTGACCTGAGCGTTACTGCAGAAGACGGAGCAGCGCCCGGAACGAGGAGCAGGTGAGTATCGTGCAGCGCTCCCCCTCCCCTGGCCCAGTGCAGTCCCTGCTTCCCCGCAGCTTCTTCCTGTACTGAGCGGTCACCATTACCGCTCATTACAGTAATGAATATGCGGTTCCACCCCTATGGGAGGTGGAGCCGCATATTCATTACTGTAATGAGCGGTACCATGTGACCGCTCAGTACAGGAAGAAGCTGCCGGCGCCCGGGAAGCAGGGACCACGCCAGGAGCAGGTAAGTATAATTAGACCGCCCCCGCTCCCCCTCCCCTGCCGACCCCTGCGTATGACGCGAGTATAAGCCGAGAGGGGGACTTTCAGCAAAAAAAAGTGGGCTGAAAATCTCGGCTTATACTCTAGTATATACGGTATTAAGGGTTTGCTCACATATTTAAACCATGATTTTTGTGAATCCATGACAAAATCGATTCTACACATGGATTTTGTTGTGTACGTGCAACAGATTTCACCTTATGCATTAACATAAGGGTGAAATCTGTGGTGAACACGTCAATTTCCATGCAGATTTTTTTTAGCCTACAGTAGGTGGGTGACCTTTGCCAAATTCACTTTTACTTTGCTGCTAATGTCAAGCTGTAGACTAACCCAAAATCCTAACTTTTTTTTGTTTTTCGGATGTCCATGCCATCCTTTCCAGGTCCATGAATGCACCTAGCACTGTAAACAAGGCATCCACCTATACTGGAAATCAAATATTCAGATTTTTAAAACCGAAAACCTGAATGCTTTCTAAACTTCAAAAATAATCAATTCGGTAGTGACGTAATGAATTTCTATTTTAGTATCCGGTATAGACTAAAGGAAAAATAAATGTACATGTATCTGAACGTAGCCATGGCAACCACAATCGAAAACATCCATTGTTTAGATAACCGGAAAAAAAAAAGGGGGGGGGGGGGGGGGAGAGGCAAAGAGGAATATAAATATTTATGCTTCAAAGTAATATTACTTTAGAACTAGGCAACTTTGTATGAAAATAGATTTATTAAATGTTACATTGTGTAATTAATCAATGTACCTTCAATATATCTCATTTATCATTCAGGTCACCTGCTGTTTTGCCCAAGATGTCAGATCCTCAGTTTTGAATTTTAGGATCAAGTTCTATTATATAGTAGTTTCCATGATATAAGACTATAAGCACTGAGATGATCTAGCAAATAAAATAGGTTTGAAATTCATCGGATGAGCCTGCCGAATGTCTCAGGAGGGAAATATTTATCACGTACGTGCGGAGGTAAGAAAATGCTTGCGGTGTATGTGGTAAACACTCACAGACTTGTCAGCCAGCATCCATGCTGATGTATATGAGCAACCTACCCATCTCAGCATTTCAATGCAATTTGTGATGGGCACTCCCTGCATTTCATGTAGTTCAGCAACTGAGACAGACAGAGGGTAAAGCAAGAGACACCGATGTGCGGCCAAGACCGTCGACGATCACACAATGAATACCAATCACACACAATATCTATTTGGGTACAATACCAATTCTGCACTAGCCGTCAGCTCAAAACAAAATCAATGCCAATCCATCCACTGAATGCCAAATAGGTGCCAGTCTACAGCGGACATTTCCCAGGCCCTGGATGGACATGTACCTTTCTGAAGAGGACGACTTCTCAGAGTTAACGGACATCAGCAGCTCAATCTTCTCCTTGGTTTCTGGAAAAATCAGAAAATATTCCCCACCACGATTGTCTGCTGTGTCTCGACTTGCCAAAAGGAAACACAAGGATCCGTGTAATGAAAAGCCGGAATGTAATCCTGTCTGGAGGACGGAGAGGGCCACTGAACTGATGGCAACCTCGCACCAAAAAAAAAAAAAAAAAGGAAAAATAAAAACAAAAAAAACACACAAACATGCAAAGGCAAATTCACTGGTGCTCTTCAGAAAAAGAAAGCTCCAGAGGCATCAGGCCTGGCTGAACTATACACATGACTGTTTATGAAAGCAGGAAGTACCATTCCTTCCAAGCACAGGGGTGTTCCTAAGGGCTGCAATAGGCAGCAGCTCTGTGATAATGAATGGCTGGAGATCTGAGCAGGGGAGATGTCATCTCTCCTTCGCCAGCTGATTTTTTTTCCCCACAGTGTCATATAAAATGGTCTTGGGAAAAATGTAGGAATCAATCCAGTGTGATGATAAAATATATTCCAGAGACAGAATATCCTTGATTGAGGCTAAGCCAAGCCGACTCCTCCATGAGCTGGATCATCTAATAAGGAAGCTTTATATATAGGATGTCACCTCGATCGTGCATTTGGTGCTTCTTAGATTTCCGGCGGCCACCCCTCCACAAACACACAATGCTCAGAGCTAAGGAGCAGCAACACCCATCACCAGCACAGGGTACATGCTATATACCAGAGGACAGAATGCCCAATCGCAGGGGCACAGACTTCACATTGTGAGATGTGTTCGCTTCAGGCCAATGACAGGGGCTAATTCACAGCAGACAGACTGAAAAGATATCCAAAGCCCATGCCGAGCACACGATAATGGATGAAGAGCTAACGATCAGCAATTAAAGTGGGATTTACACTCAGAGAATTTGTCTTATTTCAATGATGCAGCCCAAATGTGACGTAGCAGAGGTGAAAATAAGAGCAGAATTCATCAGATAAAAATATAATATGACCTAATAGAAAATGTAAGATATACAAGATCTATTGATATAAGATGACTGGTGAGGATTCAACCAGGGCTGTGGAGTCGGTATGCCAAACCTCCGACTCCTCAATATCCATGACTCCAACTCCACCAAAATGGGCTCTGACTCCATAACCCTGAATTCAACCATAGAAACCACCTCCAATCGCAAGTATAAACAGGGCTGTGGGGAGGATAAGTTAAAACCTCCAACTCAACAATTTCCCTGACCACAGAACTGCCCCCTACTGAGCATGTGCATAAAGTGCAGCACAGATTCATCCCAGCTAAAAGCCCAGATCCTTAGATCAGGAACAGAACGGACATTTATAGGATATTTCATAACTTTCCCTAATTATTATGGAAACATCTACAGCACATCCTGCATTGTACTACTGTACCCAATGTATTACATATTTTAGGAGTCGATCCATTTTATATCAACTCCACCAAAATGGACTCAGACTCCACAGCCCTGGTATAAAGGAGTCATGGTGCGCCCTACTACTGCGCCTTCTTTTTACCACGCAGCATGCCATGGTCATTGAGACAATGTATTGGGCACTGCTCTGTTGTCGTTAGATCCACACCAACCTGCAAGTAATGGCATATTTTTTTGATAAGATGTCACTTGCAATATGTGCAAATGAGATACAAAACCTGCAATCACACAAAAAATTAATAAAATAGCATCAACATCACATGCACTTTTGGGATGCAATTCTTGATCCGGTTTTAACGCCCCCTAAGCTGTACACCTGTACCATCTGATTACAGCCCTAAAGGTTGTCGATTTCCGCAGTAGATCATGTTTCTAAGCATACGAATCTCATATTTGTCTTACCAAGTCATTGCTCATATTCTTAAACAGCATAAACCTGCCAACATCAGAGACTTGAGTGCATTGGTTAAGAAAAGCAGGAACAGCGCACTGCTGTGATGACTTCGTAGTGAATCATAAACCTGCTACCTACATACACACCTACATGCCTGGGCTTCTTGAAAGGCAACCTACAGAACACTCATGCGAAAAGAGAACAGATTAAGTATCTACGGTAATTATGAAAGGTCTTGTTTATATGCCGAACAATGCTCTAAGGAATGAAAGGGAACATTTAAGGAGGGTACAAAATACTTTTACAGAAAAAGCTTTGCCTCCTCAACAGGTAAATATATCATGGCACATAATATACTGATTATACACAACACTACAAAAAAAAAAACATACAGAAAAAGACATGGCGCTCAGAAATACAGAGCTGCTTTGGAGCAGGAATAATCTTAGACAAGAGGTAATGTACTCACCTCGTTTCACGTCCATGTGTTTAGGCATAAATCAATGCTGGAGTTTCCCCTTTATACACGCCTCAACAAAGGAAAAGTCAGGAAATTATGGAAATCAAGGTACCAATGGACAGGTTATAATATGCAAATGATAAAAAAAAATTCAGAATTTTCAAAACATTTAGATTTATATTGAGTTAAAAAAACGAATTGCATATGGACAGCATACAAATGAAAACTGAGAACAACTCGTAAGGCCCTGGCCTTAGCATGCTATCAATGAGGTCAGTCATGGTTGTCTGAGGAAGTTCTACCATGATAAATAAACTTGGGCACGCAAATCATCATCAAGATCCACTGCTGGCAGCTACAGCTCCAATTGCAGATCAATGATGTCCCAGATGTGCTCGATGGGAGAACAGAGACGCTGCAGGACTAACAACTCAGGTGCTGGGGAAAAGTCATATAGCTGTGTAACTCAGACGAGGATCACAGCTCAGTGCTCGGACTGGCCATCGGCTCTTCCGACCCGAGTATGTGACGGTTTCATAGAAATACATGTTGTCATGCTTGGGTCGGGAGAGTCGAAAGTTTCTCCACCATCTCCATTATGTCAGTCCGTGAAAGTCATGAATAGGAGAGTGTCATCCAATTGTTGGATCCAAATCATGCATGCTTTGATTTTTTTGCTTTGATCACTCGGTCCGGCGAAAAAAGACAGACATGTGCACAGCCCAAAAGAATAAAAAGGGTACGAGTACTATTCGTCAAAACCCTTACATTGATTTGATCATTGAACCAATGGTACGGCCACTTACCGTATTTTTTGGAATATAACGTGCACTTTTTTTCTCCAAGCATGTGGAGGAAAACGGGGGGGTGTCTTATAGGCCGGATGTCCCTAATCTGGCTGTGGTGGGGAAGATGGGGAACAGCAGGTCACAGGAGGCAGGAGCCGGCTGCTGCGGCTAACTCCTATGCCCACTGCTAAAGAGAAATGAATAATCCCTTCATTCCACACCCATTGATGTGGAAAGGAGTATGAATATTAATTTCTCTTTAATAGCGAACACGGTGTTAGCCGCAGCAGCTGGCTTCTTGAAGCTGCCTGGCCTTTATAGAGTGTACCGGCTACTTAAGGCAATGAATATTTACTGCATTCCACTCCCATAGGCATAGAATGCAATGAATATTCCTTCCGTTTAGTAGCGGCACACGTGGCAGCTGCGGATGACACTGTGCTCGCTAAAAAGCAATGAATACTCACTGCGCTCCACGCACACAGTCCCGGCGTGGAGAGCAGTGAGCATTCTGGCAGCTGTCCTCAGCGGCTTCTAAGTACCGCATGACATCACTGCCATGCACTGCTTACAAGCATAAAAGCAGCTGCTGGCATCGGAGAAGGATGCTGTGAGGGCGCACACGGAAGGTAAGAATGTTTTTTTTCTGCTGGTGCCATGCATACCAGGATGGGGAAGGTGGCCATTCATATGCGGGCCAATAATACCAAGATAAGGATGGGGCCAATAATACCAAGATAAGGATGGGGCCAATAATACCAAGATAAGGATGGGGCCAATAATACCAAGATAAGGATGGGGCCATGCATACCAGGAAACGGATGGGGCCATGCATACCAGGACAGAGATGAGGGCCCTGTATACCACGATAGGGATTGGGGCCAATCATACCAGGATAAGGATGGGGCCATGCATGCCAGGACGGAGATGGGGTCCCTGTATGCCAGGAAGGAGATGGGGGTCCCTGTATACCAGGATAGCGGTTGGGGCCAATCATATCAGGATAAAGATGGGGCCATGCATACCAGAATGGGGGCGGGGGCCAATCATACAAGGGTAAGGATAAGGTCATGAATACCAGGATGGGTTTGGGGTGCCTGCATACCAGGATAGGGATTGGTGCCATGCATACCAGGATGGGGGCCAATCATACCAGGATAAGGATGTAGCCATGCATACTAGGACAGAGATGGGGGCCCTGCATACCAGGATGAGGGATATTAAGTATAGAACTGAGCACATTTTTTGCTTAATTTTATTTTTTCTAATTTCCTCCTCTAAAACCTAGGTGCTTCTCATGGTCTGGTGCGTCTTATAGTCCGAAAAATACAGTAAGTGTTTCAGGAGGCATTTTTCAACACAAAGCCAGGAAGCATGTTGCTGGTGCTACTGTGAGCAGCCAGACTAGCCTCCCTTCGAGTACATCTGTGGCATCATTAATTAGCAATTGCAAAAGGAGATGCCAGAAGCAGATCTTGATGATTTGCGAGCCTGAGTGCATTCAGCATGGCAGGATATTCCTCAGACAACCATTAATAACCTCATTGATAGCATGCCAAGGTGTGTAGGTGCATGTATTTCTAAGCATGGCACTGATACTCAATACTGAATAAATTGAGATGTTTTTGAAAATTTGTTTTTCATAGAGTATCATTAACCCATCCATCGTCCTCTGACTTCCATAATTTCAAAATGAAATAAATAAAGCATATTTGTGATTGTAACATTAGTCTATAAAGTCTGATCAAAATGTACATATATTATATTTAGAATGTTTTATTTTTTCTTTTACAAAATTCATAGTCCATTGCACGGAAAATGATGGGAAGTGTAAATACTCCGACATTTTGTAAAAGCTCGGAGTTTTCCGTAGCCTCGCACCTCCGAACATCCCCTCCTCCCAGCCTGGGGCTCACAGCATCTCCCCACTCCTGCCGCTGCCAGCTTAATGCAGCAGCGACCCTGCCTCCTGAGACCAACCTCCATCCCGCCAGGCAAGCTACTGTAAAAGCAGGCTACAGAACCACTATTTTATTTTTTTTTAAAAATCTCCCATTTTGCTCACCAAAATTTGGGGTGCGTCTTATAGTCCGATGCGTCTTAAATTTGTAAAATATGGTAATCAGCTGCGATCCTTATGCTGTCCTGTCTGTATACTCTTACTTCCCTCCTGCCCAGGAGCTGTGGTATGATCAGACCATGTTCCTGCATGGTCAGACACGGCATCCGATGCCATACGCTAGTCTAACCCCGGCCTTACAATGTAAATCTGTGGAGCATCAGAACGAGGCTCAATAGGCTTTCATTATAAAAAAGCATTTCGGCTCACACATGGAGAAGTCGGAATTGCGGTGACATTACTGAGACGTGTAGAAGAACGGCGTTGGAATCGGGAGAGAGCAGATCAGTACACACACTACATTACACAGAGAAACACACACTTAATTCAAAAAATATAAAAACAGTGCTTCTTTTAAGAAAACCAAAAGATCATATAGCATTTAGCCAATTTGTCGGGTGATCACCAGCCTGTTTAAACTGCTCAATTATCGAAAATGAGCGTTTTTAGGAACGCTCATTCCCCATAATCATAAGATGTAAATGCATCTTAACTAAAGAGCAAAGTCCTGATCAAACTGAATATTTCTATCATTGTAAGTGCAACCAGATGACACTTTAAAACAACAAAGAATATAGTAAGAGATCATCCATCTCCTAAGCAATAGAATAAAATACCTCGTTTGAAAGAAACATCCGTGGGCACATGACGTAAGCAGTCATTTCAGTGAGTCACTGGTTAACAAGAACACAAGCAAGACAAGTACAAACATGAAATATGAAACGGGAGTAAGAAAAGTAACACGTTTCTAAGGTAAAATACCAATATGAGATTGAAAAGATGTAATAATGAAATTGAAGGAATGTGTGTAACTATCCTTGATGCCAAGTCCAAATGTAGTGAATTCGTTGTCCAATTTATAGTTTGAGAAAATACTGAAAATCCAGTCTGGACGCACGTAGGCTCAGGAAACACAGCGTTGTGCAACATAAATACTTGTACAAGTCATACAATCAGGGCTGTGGAGTCGGAGCCGACAATTTTGGTGGAGTCGGTATAAAATGGACAGACTCAGACTCATAGGATATACAATAAATTGGGTGCAGTAGTACAATTCAGTATGTGATGTAAATGTTTTCATAAGAATTTGGGAAAGTTATGAAATAGCCTATAAATGTCTGTTCTGTTCCTGTTCTAAGGATCTGGGCTTTTAGCTGAAATGAATCTGTGCTGCACTTTATGCACATGCTCAGTAGTGACCAGGGCTGTGGAGTCGGAAGTCAGGGAAATTGGGGAGTGAGAGGTGTGGCTTACCAACTCCGCAGCCCTGCACACAAGATGATAATTTTAATTTTTTGCAATTTATTGTAAAAAACAAACAAACACACAACTGATTTAGACGCCAGTGAGTCACATACATGTTCGGTGTTTTTTTCTGCATAGAACACATACCTATACTTGTCTATCGGGCTGTTCTCACGTCCGTGTTCTAATTAATTAAAAGTCCGTTTTTGATCCGAGTCACAGATCAAAATTACCCATCCAAGTCTGTGGGAGCAGCGCAGACAGCGGGAGCAGCGCAGACAGCGGGAGAAGCGCAAAGAGCGGGAGCAGCGCAAAGAGCGGCACATACAGCAGGAGACAAATTCCTGATTCAGCAGATCTAACAGCAGCAACGGCACAAAAAACATCTGTCAGGAAATGTCCACAGCAAAGAAACCACCCCCTTCTCAAGTCAAGGTGATGTCACATGTCAGAAAGGTGGTAAGACGAGCAATGCAAAAGATGACCACGAGGGATGATGTGGAAGCATTTTTGACTGTATTTGAGCAGGTAGCAGCGGGAGAAAATACTGCCAGACTAGTGGGAAGAGGTGCTGACCCCTATCTAACTGGTGAGCCCCATAAGGCTTAGTATGACCTGGCCTTACAAAGATGCCCGAGAATATGCTAAACTAAAAACTGAGATACTGGCACTCTCAGGGGTGACTATGTCTGTCCGAGCACAATGGGTCCGCCACTGGGCACACTACGGTGATATACCCCTTCACCCCCAAATGATCGATTTGCTGCCTCTAGTACAGAAGTAGTTGCAGCCGGAGTACTACACCCCAGCCCAGATAGTAGAACGGCTTGTAATAGACAGATTTATTCATTCACTTCCAAGGCCACTGCAGACCTAGGTTGCCCAGGGGGATCTCCAAAATGTGGATGACCTAATTGGCCTAGTAGAAAGGTACCAGGTGGTTGAAAGGTCCCTAAGGATGCCAGGTAGTGTTGCATCCCAATACTGTGGTAGCCCGAAGGAGCCCGAGTCGCGAAAGAGTGGAAGTAGAGCCACCACTGGGGGGGCAATGTTCCAAGGGGTCAGTGAAGGGTTGCCAAAAGCTGCTGGTAAAGTCTTGCTATGCTGGAGTTGTCACGGTCCTGGACACATAGCCGCCCGTTGTCCTACGTCAACCGAACAAATGGACTGCTGCCTAGAGAGGCGCTGTTCATACTACGCCTATCCCACCTGCAGTGTGGACTATCAGCCCGGTGAGAGGCCGTAGGCATGTCTCATAACAATAAATGGGGTACAGATGTCGGGACTCTGATTCGGGAACTTTGGTGACCCTGATAAAGGCCACACTCCACCAGCTGATCCCCGGAAAAACAGTGGGCGTTCGATGTATTCACGGGGATGCTAAAGACTATCCTATTGCCACAGTGACTATAAAAACTGAGGAGCTAGGTCGCATGAGAACTGGGTAGTTAAAAACCTGCTACACCCGGTGATAATAGGGCGGGACGATAGCCTGTTCTGGTCAATATCAATGGCCCCTTACCAGCCCGAGAATACCAGCCCCCAGCTGTCTGCTTTAAGCAAGGCTGGTTGTCAAAAATGGGGGGACCCCACGTCGTTTTTAATTATTTATTTAAATAATTAAATAAATAAAAAACAGCTTGGGTTCCCCTATATCAACCAACCTTACTAACACTGACAGCTGAGGGATGCAGCCATGAATTGGCCAAATTATGTGCTAAGCGTCAGAGTTTTTTCCCATTAAACAGAAGCCATATTGCTAATCATATTTCGTTTACATTTCATATTGACATGCTTTAGCACTACAGAGTGCACCGCTTCTGTTTATTGTATAGGGAGGTGGCTGCTCCTAGTATGTACCTGTTCACACTACCCTGGAAGTGCCAGTCAGTCTTTTACAATTTTAATATTAGGTCTCTCACCGAGCACTCGGCCCTCCAGCATGTGGTGGTTTTTAATTGCAATAGTATCCTACCTACTAGTGATGAGCGAGTATACTTGTTGCTCGGGTTTTCCCGAGCATGCTCGGGTGACCTCTGAGTATTTTTTAGTGCTCAGAGATTACGTTTTCATCGCCCCAGCTGAATGATTTACAGCTACTAGACAGGTTGATTACATGTGGGGATTCCCTAGCAACCAGGCAACCCCGACATGTCCTCAGGCTGGGTAGTAGGTGTAAATCATTCAGCTGCAGCGATGAAAACTAAATCTCCAAACACTAACAAATACTCGGAGGTCACCCGAGCAACGAGTACACTCGCTCATCACTACTACCTACCCATAAATTCAGGCTTTAAAGAGGTATTCACATGTGCCCAGAAATTCAGACCTCAGTCTTAGAGAGGGATTCACAATAGACACGTAGGTTCCCAGCAATTCTGAGAGCGCCTTGTCGTTGGCTGCACGGCATGCATTGGCCACATTATGTGCTAAGTGTCTCAGTTTTTCATATTATCCAGAATCAGTATTGCTATTCAAAATTGATATTGACATGCTATAGCACTACAGAGTGCAACTTTTTTTTTCCAATTGTATATGAGATGGATGCTCCTAGTATGCACCTGTTCACATTAGCTTGGAAGTGCCAGTCAGTCTTTTGTCATTCATTCATCACAAACATATACTTTTGCCTACCGAGGAAACCTTCAAAAGGAACCATAAGACCCACCTCTTCGGACAAGCACACTGCCCTCTGTAACCAGCTCTCCCCTCACCTACTGTATCCTCACCCATCCCTTGTGGACTGTGAGCCCTTGCCGGCAGGGTTCTTTCTCCTACTGTACCAGTCAGTGACTTGTTCTGTTCAAGATCATTGTACTTGTTTTTATTATGCACTCCCCTTTTCACATGTAAGGTGCCATGGAATAATTTTAGCTAGAATCATTAATAATAATGTGATGGCACAATGAGACATTGCGATTTTGGTATCACTAGCCTTAAAGTGATAGTCCACGTTCTTTATTTTAACAAATGTGTTGGGCACTTGATTTTGTAAACATGTTGTTTTAACAGGTTATTATCACAGGTTCTCCATGTTAGTTTATAGACATTCTCACAGATACTAGAGTTTTCTTGTTCTCAAGATGTGACCAGACCTATCCATAAGCCTCACTAACAAGTGTAGGCGAAGAACCGGTAATACTTATACATCATCAAATGCTACAAAACCCTGAGCCCGACACATTTGTGAAAAGATAACGTGAACAATTCCTATAAGAGCACATATTGAAATACACAGGAAGCTTTACAACCGATTTTACAAAGTGCAATTCGTATCAAAATGAATTTAGGCCAGGTGTTCACATGGTGGCACCTGTTACATTGTATCTTCCATGAGAAGGTTTCTATATGAAGATAAGCTAATCTAATCATACATGTGTGTTATCTGCATCTGAACAGTTGAAGTATCCTACAGGCAGTCTAAGCAGCCAATCACATAAATGTAGCCTAACAGTAAAGGGTGCGCCCACAGTCCCTCAGGGTAGAATCACACCTGCAACAAGTGAACCATCTGCCTGAAACACAAGAATTAGTTTTATCTAGCAAAACTATACAGTAAATATTCTTAGTCCCTAAAAAGGTCTGTAATTTTTATAATAGGTACACTTCAACTGTGAGTGACAGAATCTAAAAATAAAAACAGAAAAGCATATGGTTTGATTTTTAAATAATTAAATTGCATTTTATTGCATGAAATAAGTATTTGATCACATGACAGCAAGAATTCTGGCTCTCACAGACCTGTTAGTTTTCTATAAGATGCCCTCCTACTCTGCACTCATTACCTGTATTAATTGCACCTGTCTGAACTTGTTACCTGTATAAAAGACATCTGTCCACACAATCACACTCCAACCTCTCCTCCATGGCCAAGACCAAAACGTCGTCTAAGGACATCCGGGACAAAGTTGTAGACCAGCACAAGGCTGGGATGGGCTACAGGACAATAGGCAAGCGGCTTGGTGAGAAGGCAACAACTGTTGGCGCAATTATTAGAAAATGGAAGAAACACAAGAAGACTGTCAATCTTCCTTGGACTTGGGCTCCATGCAAGATCTCGCCTCGTGGGGTAAGGATGATTCTGAGAAAAGTCAGGAATCAGCCCAGAACTACATGGGAGGACCTGGTCAATGACTGGAAGAGAGCTGGGACCACAGCTTCAAACATTACCATTAGTAACACACTACACCGTCATGGATTAAAATCCTGCAGGACACGCTCACATCAGCACATGTCCAGGCCCATTTGAAGTTCATCAATAACCATCTGGATGATACTGAGGAGGCATGGGAGAAGATCATGTGGTATCAACTCCACTCGCTGTGTTTGGAGGAAGAAGGATGAGCACAACCCCATGAAAACCGTCCAAACTGTGAAGCATGGTGGGGGAAAATTCATACTTTGGAGGTGCTTTTCTGCAAAGAGGACAGGACTGCAGTGTTGAAGGGAGGATGGATGGGGTCATGTATTGTGAGATTTTGGCCAACAATCTCCTTCCCTCAGTAAGAGCATTGAAGATGACAGTGACCCGAAACATGTAGAGGAGCTGCGGAGACACCATCACGTGTTTCTCAACGCAGGCAGTGAATAGCCAGGCCTTTCCCCAGGAAGGAACAACCAAGGGAAGGGCAGCATCCAATAAAGGAAAACATCCAATAAAGGAAAACCACCTATGCCAAGCATGGTATCCATCCACAGACCGCTGTTTCGGGGTTTTTGCCCCTCATCAGTGTGGAGTAGGAAACTGGCTATCAGGAGCAGAGCCTAGTAGAATGTCTATAAAGGCACGGATGATTGACCTCGTGGAGACCAAAACATCCAACACCGCGGAGACACCATCACGTGTTTCTCAATGCAGTGATCCAGAACACTGCCCCCAAATACGATGTTGGATGTTTTGGTCTCCACGAGGTCAATCATCCGTGCCTTTATAGACATTCTACTAGGCACTGCTCCTGATAGCCAGTTTCCTACTCCACACTGATGAGGGGCAAAAACCCCGAAACAGCTGTCTGTGGATGGATACCATGCTTGGCATAGGTGGTTTTCCTTTATTGGATGTTTTCCTTTATTGGATGCTGCCCTTCCCTTGGTTGTTCCTTCCCGGGAAAAGGCCTGGCTATTCACTGCCTGCGTTGAGAAACACGTGACGGTGTCTCCGCAGCTCCTCTACATGCATTTGCATATTTGGGGGCAGTGTTCTGGATCACTGCGTTGAGAAACACGTGATGGTGTCTCCGCGGTGTTGGATCTTTTGGTCTCCACGAGGTCAATCATCCGTGCCTTTAATGACCCAAAACACACAGCCCGGGCAAATAAAGAGTGGCTCCACAAGAAGCATTTCAAGGTCCTGGAGTGGCCTAGCCAATCTCCAAACCTGAATCCAATAGAAAATCTTTGGAGGGAGCTGAAACTCAATGTTGCCCAGCAACAGCCCCGAAACATGAAAAATCTGGAGAAGATCTGTATAGAGGAGTGGGCCAAAATCCCTGCTGCAGTGTGTGAAAACTTGATCAAGAACCACAGGAAAGGTCTGCACTCTGTAACTCCAAACAAAGGTTTCTGTACCAAATATTAAGTTCTGGTTTACGACCATATCAAATACTTATTTCATGCAATAAAATGCAAATTAATTATGTAAAAATCATACAATGTGATTTTCTATTTTTATTTTTAGATTCTGTCTTTCACAGTTGAAGTGTACTTACAATAAAAATAAAAGACTAGTGATGAGCGAGTGTAATTGTTGCTCGGGATTTCCAGATCACGCTCGGGTGGTCTCCGAGTATTAGTAACTGCTTGGAGATTTAGTTTTTGTCTCAGCTGCATGATTTACAGCTGATAGACAGCTTGAATACATGTGGTGATTCCCAAGCAACCCCCACATGTACTCAGGCTGAGTAGCAGCCATAAACCATGCAGCTGCGTCAGCAAAAACTAAATCTCCGAGCAGTTACAAATACTCGGAGACCACCCGAGCGTGATCTGGAAAACCCGAGCAATGAGGACACTCGCTCATCACTATTAAAGACCTCTCCATTCTCTGTAGGTGTGAAATCTTGTCAAAATCAACAGTGTATCAAATTCTTATTTTCCACACTGTGTGTTATTATTTATTTATATAGCGCCATTAATTCCATGGTGCTGTACATGAGAAGGGGTTCCATACAAAGTTATAGATATCGTTTACAGTAAACAAATTTACAGTGACAGACTGGTACAGAGGAGAGAGGACCCTGTCCTTGCGGACTTATAGGCCGGCTTCACACTTGCGAGTTTTACGGACGTAAGAGCGCAGAAACTACGTCGGTAAAACTCGCAAAAAATACGGCACAATTATTCTCTATGCCCCTGCTCCTATCTGCCGTATTTTACTGATCAGTATTATACGGCTTTCTACGGCCGTACAAAATCGCAGCATGCTGCGTTTGTCACCGTACTGCGCAAGAAATACGCCAATGAAAGTCTATGGAAGCGTGAAAAATACGGATTACACACGGACAAGCAGTGTGACTTGCGAGAAATACGCAGCGCTGCTAGAGACAAAAGCCGGTAATTCAGTGCGGTGTACAGTAAAATCACCCTGACAGCTTACAGTCCAATAGGTAGAATAAATGTGTACACATAGAATAGGTATGTATATATATATATATATATATATATATATATATATATATATGTCAGTGAGACACATATATGTATATATATTAATATTTATTCCAGCGCTATACAGCTTGAAAGCCGGTAATTCAATTACCGGCTTTTTCTTTCTCCTTCCTAAACCCGACATGATTTGAGACATGGTTTACATACAGTAAACCATGTCTTCTCTCCATTTTTTTTGCAGATTCCACACTACTAATGTCAGTAGTGTGTATCTGCAAAATTTGGCCGTTCTAGCTCTTACAATAAAGGGTTAAATGGCGGAAAAAATTGGCGTGGGCTCCCGCGCAATTTTCTCCGCCAGAGTAGTAAAGCCAGTGACTGAGGGCAGATATTAATAGCCTGGAGAGGGTCCACGGTTATTGGGCCCCCCCTGGCTAAAAACACCTGCCCCCAGCCACCCCAGAAAAGGCACATCTGTAAGATGCGCCTATTCTGGCACTTGGCCACTCTCTTCCCATTCCCGTGTAGCGGTGGGATATGGGGTAATGAAGGGTTAATGCCACCTTGCTATTGTAAGGTGACATTAAGCCTAATTAATAATGGAGAGGCGTCAATTATGACACCTATCCATTATTAATCCAATTGTAGTAAAGGGTTAAATAAAACACAAACACATTATTTAAAATTATTTTAATGAAATAAAAACAATGGTTGTTGGAGTATTTTATTCTACGCCCAATCCAGTCACTGAAGACCCTCGTTCTGTAAGTAAAAAAAACATAATAAACCAACAATATCCTTACCCTCCGCAGATCTGTAACGTCCAACGATGTAAATCCTTCTGAAGGGGTTAAAACATTTTGCAGCAAGGAGTTCCGCTAATGCAGGCTGCTCCTTGCTGCAAAACCCCGGGGAATGAGGCTAAATATAGATCAATGATCTATATTTAGCTTCATTTGCGGTGAGGCGCCCTTTGCTGGCTGTTCATAGATCGTGGGAACTTTCCTAGAAAGCCTGGGAGCTTTCTAGGTAAGTTCCCACGATCTATGAACAGCCAGCAGAGGGCGCCTCACCGCAAATGAAGCTAAATATAGATCATTGATCTATATTTAGCCTCATTCCCCGGGGTTTTGCAGCAAGGAGCAGCCTGCATTAGCGGAACTCCTTGCTGCAAAATGTTTTAACCCCTTCAGAAGGATTTACATCGTTGGACGTTACAGATCTGCGGAGGGTAAGGATATTGTTGGTTTATTATGTTTTTTTACTTACAGAACGAGGGTCTTCAGTGACTGGATTGGGCGTAGAATAAAATACTCCAACAACCATTGTTTTTATTTCATTAAAATAATTTTAAATAATGTGTTTGTGTTTTATTTAACCCTTTACTACAATTGGATTAATAATGGATAGGTGTCATAATTGACGCCTCTCCATTATTAATTAGGCTTAATGTCACCTTACAATAGCAAGGTGGCATTAACCCTTCATTACCCCATATCCCACCGCTACACGGGAATGGGAAGAGAGTGGCCAAGTGCCAGAATAGGCGCATCTTACAGATGTGCCTTTTCTGGGGTGGCTGGGGTCAGGTGTTTTTAGCCAGGGGGGGGCCAATAACCGTGGACCCTCTCCAGGCTATTAATATCTGCCCTCAGTCACTGGCTTTACTACTCTGGCGGAGAAAATTGCGCGGGAGCCCACGCCAATTTTTTCCGCCATTTAACCCTTTATTTTAAGAGCTAGAACGGCCAAATTTTGCAGATACACACTACTGACATTAGTAGTGTGGAATCTGCAAAAAAAATGGAGAGAAGACATGGTTTACTGTATGTAAACCAGGTCTCATATCATGTCGGGTTTTAGGAAGGAGAAAGAAAAAGCCGGTAATTGAATTACCGGCTTTCAAGCTGTATAGCACTGGAAAAAATATTAATATATGTACATATATGTGTCTACTGACATATATATATATATATATATATATATATATATATATATATATATATATATATATATATATATATATATATATATATATATATATATTAGACAGTATATATATTTTTTTTTTTAATTTTTGGGACACATGGATCACTTCTATAGCGGTATGTTGGTTTTGCAAGCCTGCGAGAAAACCACGCAGTACGGATGCCATACGGATTACATACGGAGGATGCCATGCGCAAAAAACGCTGACACACCCTGCCTACGGAGGAGCTACGGACCACTATTTTCGGGACTTTTCAGCGTATTACGGCCGTAATATACGGACCGTATTTTCATACGCTGAGTGTGAAGCCGGCCATATTCTACGGGATAATGGAGAAGAGACAGAAGGTTGGGGGTGCAGCAGCTCTGGCGGTAGTGAGGTGGCAGAATGGTTATTGCAGGCTGTAGGCTCTCCTGAAGAGATGGAGATTATATAATATATATATATATATATATATATATATATATATATATATATATATATATATATACATATATATATATATATATATATATATATATATAGTCTGATCAGCTGTCATGTGCCCCTAACAGCCACGTTTGGAATGAGGATCTACCCACAGCTGTTAACTTGTTAAAGGTCATTGTCAATTCAATCTCTGACAGCGGCATTTAACTTGTGTAAACCGGATGCACGTCTTAGATCTGTCCATCAGTGCCTGTGTCACATGACAACCGGGAGTCTGCAGGAGCCCCCTGTGGTTGTCATCGACAAACTTATGAGCGCTGCCCAGTGGTCGGAGCATTTTTGTTACACCAGGGGTGGGGAATCTTTTTTCTGCCAAGGGCCATGTGGATATTTATACCATCCTTCGGGGTCCATACAAACTCCACCCACAAAGTGCATCCTGACTCTGGCACTGGTATCAGGACGTAATCTTTCATTGCCTGCCCTTCAGTGTTCAGTAGTGAACACTGCGTGTGTGCTAACAGAGCAAGAAGAAATTAATGAGCTGGTTGCAATCAAAATACAGCGCCCTGCCCAAGAATGCGGTCCCTGAGAATCTGCCTGGGGGCCTGATAAAAGGTCATCGAGGGCCGTAAATGGCCCTGGGGCCTGAGGTTCCCCACCCCTGTGTTACACATAGCAGGGCTGCAGCCGTGTTATGTGTAACCCAAGAAATCAGATGATCGCAGCTTATAGTCTCCCATGGAGACTATTGATGCGAGTAAAAAAAAACTAAAAATTCAAATCACCCCCTTTGCCCGATCTATCAAAATACAAAAAGAATGAATCTGATTGGTAAACAGTGTAACGATAAAAAACATCACAATGCCAGAATTAGGTTCTTTTCATTACTGCAACACTGCAATAAAATGCCTTAACGGGCGATCAAAGCATAGTTTGTATCCCAAAATTGTGTCAATAAAAACGTCAGCTCGGCGCACAAAAAATAAGCCCTCACCAAGACTCAGATCTAGAAAAATGGAGATGCTACAGGTCTCGGAAAATGGCATGCTTTTTAAAAAAAATTTTTTATTTTATACAGCTCTGGCAAGAAACAAGAAACCACCACATCAAAACCCTGTCATGGGCAGCCCAATCTCCAGACCTGAACCCCATTGAAAACCTCTGGAATGTAATCAAGAGGACGATGGATAGTCACAAGTAGGGTTGAGCGAAACGGGTCGAACATTTTCAAAAGTCGCCGACTTTTGGCTAAGTCGGGGTTTCATGAAACCCGATCCGACCCCTGTGCGGGGTCGGCCATGCGGTACGCGACTTTCGCGCCAAAGTCGCGTTTCAATGACGCGAAAAGCGCCATTTCTCAGCCAATGAAGGTAAACGCAGAGTGTGGGCAGCGTGATGACATAGGTCCTGGTCCCCACCATCTTAGAGAAGGGCATTGCAGTGATTGGCTTGCTGTCTGCGACGTCACAGGGGCTATAAAGAGGCGTTCCCGCCGACCGCCATCTTACTGCTGCTGATCTGAGCTTAGGGAGAGGTTGCTGCCGCTTTGTCAGAAGCAGGGATAGCGTTAGGCAGGGTCCATTAACCACAAAACCGCTTGTGCTGCAGCGATTTGCACTGTCCAACACCACCCTCGGTGTGCAGGGACAGTGGAAGTTTTTTTTTTTTTTTTTTTCCCCTCAGCGCTGTAGCTCATTGGGCTGCCCTAGAAGGCTCCCTGATAGCTGCATTGCTGTGTGTACGCCGCTGTGCAAACCAACTGCTTTTTTCAAAGCACAAATCCTCTTGTTCCTTCCTTTCTGCACAGCTATCTTTTTTGTTTGTCCACACTTTTTATTTCATTTGTGCATCAGTCCACTCCTTATTGCTGCCTGCCATACCTGGCTGAGATTACTGCAGGCAGGGAGATAGTAGCTGCCTGCCATACCTGGCTGAGATTACTGCAGGCAGGGAGATAGTAATTGTAGGACATTCCCTGTTTTTTTTTTTTTTTTGGTGGGAGATTAAGATTGGCAATTTGGCATTTCTGCTAGAGTGCCATCCCTGTGTGTGCCATCTCTCTCACATAGTGGGCCATAGAAAGCCTTTTCATTTTTCTGTATTTTTTTTTGTGGGGTGTATAAATTTTCCCTGATAAAAATACAGTGGGAGATTAATATTGGCCTTTGGGCTTGTGTGCCAGTCCTGAGTGTGCCATCTCTCTCACAAATAGTGGGCCATAGAAAGCCTATTTTATTTTTTTTTGGGTTTTATAAATTCTCCCTGAAAAAAAGGGAGATTAATATTGGCCTCTGGGCTTGTGTGCCAGTCCTGAGCGTGCCATCTGTGCCAGCCCTGAGCGTGCCATCTCTCTCACAAATAGTGGGCCATAGAAAGCCTATTTAATTTTTTTTTTGGTTTTATAAATTCTCCCTGAAAAAAAGGGAGATTAATATTGGCCTCTGGGCTTGTGTGCCAGTCCTGAGCGTGCCATCTGTGCCAGCCCTGAGCGTGCCATCTCTCTCACAAATAGTGGGCCATAGAAAGCCTATTTAATTTTTTTTTTTGTTTTATAAATTTTCCCTGAAAAAAGGGAGATTAATATTGGCCTCTGGGCTTGTGTGCCAGTTGTGAGCGTGCCATCTGTGCCAGTCCTGAGCGTGCCATCTCTCTCACAAATAGTGGGCCATAGAAAGCCTATTTAATTTTTTTTTTGGTTTTATAAATTTTCCCTGAAAAAAGGGAGATTAATATTGGCCTCTGGGCTTGTGTGCCAGTTGTGAGCGTGCCATCTGTGCCAGTCCTGAGCGTGCCATCTCTCTCACAAATAGTGGGCCATAGAAAGCCTATTTAAATATTTTTTTGGTTTTATAAATTCTCCCAGAAAAAAAGGGAGATTAATATTGGCCTCTGGGCTTCTGTGCCAGTCCTGAGCGTGCCATCTGTGCCAGTCCTGAGCGTCCCATCTCTCTCACAAATAGTGGGCCATAGAAAGCCTATTTTTTTTTTTTTTTGGGTTTTAGAAATTCTCCCTGGAAAAAAAAAGGGAGATTAATATTGCCCTTTGGGCTTGTGTGCCAGTACTAAGCGTTCCATCTCTCTCTCTCTCTCTCAGTCAGTGGGCCATAGAACGCCTATTTTTGGTTTTATTTGTTTTCTAAATTCTCCCTGAAAAAATCATTTTATTTTATTTGGTTTCTAAATTCTTCCTGATAAAATCATATTTTTTTTATTATTTTTTTTTCTAAAGTCTCCCTGAAAAAAAAAAAAAAAAAAAAAACAAACAAAAAAAACAGTGGGAGATTAATATTGGCCTTTCTGCTTGTGTGCCAGTCTTGACTCCTGGGTGTGCCATCTCTCTCTCTCTCTCTCTCTCTCTCTCTCTCCAATTGTGGTCCATAGAAAGCCTATATTTTTTTTCCTTGATTTGGGTTCCAAAATCTACCAGAGAAAATAACTACATCAATCATTGGTAGAAAAATATTGGCCTCTGGGCTTGTGTGCCACTCCTGACTCCTGTGTGCGTCATCTCTCAGTCAGTGGGCCATAGAACGCCTATTTTTGTTTTTATTTGTTTTATAAATTCTCCCTGGAAAAATCATTTTATTTTATTTGGTTTCTAAATTCTTCCTGATAAAATCATATTTTTTTTATTATTTTTTTTTCTAAAGTCTCCCTGAAAAAAAAAAAAAACAAAAAAAAAAAACAAAACCCCCCAAAAAATGGGAGATTAATATTGGCCTTTCTGCTTGTGTGCCAGTCTTGACTCCTGGGTGTGCCATCTCTCTCTCTCTCTCTCTCTCTCTCTCTCCAATTGTGGTCCATAGAAAGCCTACATTTTTTTTCCTTGATTTGGGTTCCAAAATCTACCAGAGAAAATAACTCCATCAATCATTGGTAGAAAAATATTGGCCTCTGGGCTTGTGTGCCACTCCTGATTCCTGTGTGCGTCATCTCTCACTCAGTGGCCCATAGAAAGCATATAGTTTGTTACATTTGTTTTCTAAATTCTCCCTGCAAAAATCTATTTTTTTTTTTGGGGGGGGTTTCTAAAGTGTTCCTGAAAAAAATAAAAATAAAAAAAAAATAATAGTGTGACATTAATATTAACATTTGTGCTTCAGTGACAGTCCTGCGTGTGGGGCATCTCTCTAATTTGCAGCCACCAAAAAAAGAGTGTGTAACATTGGCCCTGATTTTCGCTGTGGTCTCACCAACCTGTAAAGGGGTAGCTAAATCATACTGAAGTTATAGCTCACCGTGTAAGTTGTGTGACTGCAACAAATAACGTTAGTTTGGTTACGTTTTTAAAACAATGAGGAAGTCTAGTGGAAGAGGTCGTGGCCGGGGGCGTTCATTGTCAGCTGGTAATGAGGGTAGTGGTAGTGGTGGAGCATCAGGTGGTCGTGGGGAAAAAAATATTGCACCTAAGTCTGGAGCTGTGGAGCCAGGTTCGTCGTCCGGCTACACAAGGCCTCGAACGCTCCCTTTTCTGGGATTAGGAAAACCGCTTTTAAAGCCGGAGCAGCAAGAGCAAGTTTTGGCTTATCTTGCTGACTCAGCCTCTAGCTCTTTTGCCTCCTCTCGTGAAACTGGTAAAAGTAAAAGCAGCGCGTCGTTAGTGGATGTTCACGGTCAGGGACAAGTCACTTCCTTGTCCTCTTCAGCAAAAACAACAACAGAGAAGAATGCAGCAGGCGACACAATGGGTTACTCCATGGAGCTCTTTACACATACCGTCCCTGGCTTAGAAAGTGAAGCAGTTAACAGTCCATGCCCATTACAAGTTGAATCTGACATGGAGTGCACTGACGCACAGCCACAGCCAGACTACTATGCTGGTCCTTTGACTCAGACCACAACATTGCCCTCGCAGGGTGCTGATCAAGAATCAGACCCTGATGAGACTATGTTGCCCCATCACGAACGCTATACCACCGAACGACACGGTGACACAGACGAAGTTGCGCAGGAGGTACAAGAAGAGTTATTAGATGACCCAGTTCTTGACCCCGATTGGCAGCCATTGGGGGAACAGGGTGCAGGCGGCAGCAGTTCTGAAGCAGAGGAGGAGGAGGGGCCGCAGCAGGCATCAACATCGCCACAGGTTCCATCTGCCGGGCCCGTATCTTGCCCAAAACGCGTGGCAAAGCCAAAACCTGGTGGAGGACAGCGTGGCCATCCGGTTAAAGCTCAGTCTGCAATGCCTGAAAAGGTATCCGATGCTAGAAAGAGTGCAGTCTGGCATTTTTTTAAACAACATCCAATTGATCAGCGCAAAGTCATCTGTCAAAAATGTTCTACTTCCTTAAGCAGAGGTCAGAATCTGAAAAGTCTCAATACTAGTTGCATGCATAGACATTTAACCACCATGCATTTGAAAGCTTGGACTAACTACCAAACGTCCCTTAAGGTTGTTGCACCCTCGGCCAATGAAGCTAGTCATCAACGCAACATCCCTTCCGGCAGTGTAGGACCACCATTTAGCGCACCACCTGCTGTATCTGTGCAGGTATCTTTGCCAGGCCAAAGCAGTCAGGGTCAGGGAATCACCAGTTTCGTAGTAGGAAACACTGCATCTAGGGCACCGGCGGCAACAATACCATCTCCCACCGTCTCTCAGTCTGCCATGTCCACCGGCACCCCCGCTAGTTCCACGATCTCCAGCTCTCCAGTCCAGCTCACCCTACATGAGACTATGGTTAGAAAAAGGAAATACTTAGCCTCGCATCCGCGTACACAGGGTTTGAACGCCCACATAGCTAGACTAATCTCGTTAGAGATGATGCCCTACCGGTTAGTTGAAAGCGAAGCTTTCAAAGACCTGATGGACTACGCTGTACCACGCTACGAGCTACCCAGTCGACACTTTTTTTCCAGAAAAGCCATCCCAGCCCTCCACCAGCATGTTAAAGAGCGCATCGTCCATGCACTCAGGCAATCTGTGAGCACAAAGGTGCACCTGACAACAGATGCATGGACCAGTAGGCATGGCCAGGGACGTTACGTGTCCATCACGGCACACTGGGTAAATGTGGTGGATTCAGGGTCCACAGGGGACAGCAAGTTTGGGACAGTTCTGCCTAGCCCACGGTCTAGTAAACAGTTGTCTGTAGCCGTTCGCACCCCCTCCTCCTCCTCCTCCTCCTCGTCCTCCTGCAGAAGCAAGAGCTCGTCCACAGACCGCAGTCGCACAAACACTCCATCCGCACCTGCCACTGTTGCACACCAGGTCTCCCATTATGGGGCAGCTACTGGCATACGTCAGCAGGCTGTATTGGCTATGAAGTGTTTGGGCGACAATAGACACACCGCGGAAGTTCTGTCCGAGTTCTTGCAGCAAGAAACGCAGTCGTGGCTGGGCACTGTAGATCTTGAGGCAGGCAAGGTAGTGAGTGATAACGGAAGGAATTTCATGGCTGCCATCTCCCTTTCCCAACTGAAACACATTCCTTGCCTGGCTCACACCTTAAACCTGGTGGTGCAGTGCTTCCTGAAAAGTTATCCGGGGTTATCCGACCTGCTCCTCAAAGTGCGTGGACTTTGCGCACATATCCGCCGTTCGCCTGTACACTCCAGCCGTATGCAGACCTATCAGCGTTCTTTGAACCTTCCCCAGCATCGCCTAATCATAGACGTTGCAACAAGGTGGAACTCAACACTGCACATGCTTCAGAGACTGTGCGAACAGAGGCGGGCTGTTATGTTTTTGTGGGAGGATACACATACACGGGCAGGCAGTAGGATGGCAGACATGGAGTTGTCAGGTGTGCAGTGGTCGAAGATTCAAGACATGTGTCAAGTCCTTCAGTGTTTTGAGGAATGCACACGGCTGGTTAGTGCAGACAACGCCATAATAAGCATGAGCATCCCCCTAATGCGTCTGCTGATGCAAAGTTTGACGCACATAAAGGATCAGGCGTCTGCACCAGAGGAAGAGGAAAGCCTTGATGACAGTCAGCGATTGTCTGGTCAGGGCAGTGTACATGACGAGGTACCGGGCGAAGAGGAGGTGGAGGATGAGGAGGATGATGGGGATGAGTATATTTTTAATGAGGAAGCTTTCCCGGGGGCACGGGAAATTGGTGGCGTGGCAAGGCCGGGTTCTGGTTTTTTGAGGGACACAAGTGACGTAGATTTGCCAGCAACTGCCCCTCAACCAAGCACAACCGCAGATTTGACAACGGGAACTTTGGCCCACATGGCGGATTATGCCTTGCGTATCCTCAAAAGGGACACACGCATTACAAAAATGATGAACGATGACGATTACTGGTTGGCCTGCCTCCTTGATCCTCGCTATAAAGGCAAATTGCAAAATATTATGCCACATGAGAACTTGGAACTAATATTAGCAACAAAACAATCAACTCTTGTTGACCGTTTGCTTCTGGCATTCCCTGCACACAGCGCCCGTGATCGTTCTCACACGAGCTCCAGGGGCCAGCAGACCAGAGGTGTTAGAGGGGCAGAAATCAGAAGTGGCGTTGGCCAGAGGGGTTTTCTGACCAGGTTGTGGAGTGATTTTTCTATGACCGCAGACAGGACAGGTACTGCAGCATCAATTCAAAGTGACAGGAGACAACATTTGTCCAGTATGGTTACAAACTATTTTTCATCCCTTATCGACGTTCTCCCTCAACCGTCATTCCCATTTGATTACTGGGCATCCAAATTAGACACCTGGCCAGAATTGGCAGAATATGCATTGCAGGAGCTTGCTTGCCCGGCAGCTAGTGTCCTATCAGAAAGAGTATTCAGTGCTGCAGGTTCAATACTAACAGAAAAAAGGACTCGTCTGGCTACCCAAAATGTAGATGATCTAACCTTCATTAAAATGAACCACAACTGGATTTCAAAATCTTTTGCCCCACCCTGCCCGGCTGACACCTAGCTTTCCTATGAAAAGGTCTTGCCTGTGGACTATTCTGAATGACTTTTCCAATCTCGTAATTTTCTTCACCTGATTGTCCAGCATACGACATGTTTCCACCTCACGAAATGGCCAAACTCCCCACACGGGGCCGTGCTATCGCCACTTTGCGCTTGGACCCTTGAGAGTGCTGTTTGTCTGAAGAGGTGGGTGTGGCCGCTTTTGGTCGACGGCACTGCCACTGGGTCCCTCATAGTACAATAAAGTGTCTCTGGCGGTGGTGGTGCGCACCCAACGTCAGACACACCGTTGTAATATGAGGGGCCCTGTGCCTGTACCGCCGGCCACAAGACAGTTCCCCCCCCCAGCTCAAACAGTGCTCTACCACTAGCAAAATTATCTCTCACAGCTTCACCAATGTGTAGTCTAGGCGCTGACATCCTTCAATGCCTGGCACTGACAATACCATTGTTTTGACATTTTTGTTATGTTAGGCCTTCGAAGCCTGTCTGCGGTCCCTTCTTTCTACAACTACTACACTGACCAGGCCACTGCTGGCCGTGTTACCCTGGAACCAATTTAAAAGTGCCTACAGTCAGCCCAATTTTGTTATGTTAGGCCTTCGAAGACTGTCTGCCGTCACTCCTTCCACTAGACTTCCACTGACCATACACTGCTGCCCATGTACCCCTGGAACCAATTTAAAGTGCCTACAGCCAGCCCAATTTTGTTATGTTAGGCCTTCGAAGCCTGTCTGCGGTCACTCCTTCCACTAGACTTCCACTGACCAGACCACTGCTGCCCGTGTACCCCTGCAACCAATTTAAAAGTGCCTACAGCCAGCCCAAGTTTGTTATGTTAGGCCTTGGAAGCCTGTCTGCGGTCACTCCTTCCACTAGACTTCCACTGACCAGACCACTGCTGCCCGTGTACCCCTGGAACCAATTTAAAAGTGCCTACAGCCAGCCCAAGTTTGTTATGTTAGGCCTTCGAAGCCTGTCTGCGGTCACTCCTTCCACTAGACTTCCACAGACCAGACCACTGCTGCCCGTGTACCCCTGGAACCAATTTAAAAGTGCCTACAGCCAGCCCAAGTTTGTTATGTTAGGCCTTGGAAGCCTGTCTGCGGTCACTCCTTCCACTAGACTTCCACTGACCAGACCACTGCTGCCCGTGTACCCCTGGAACCAATTTAAAAGTGCCTACAGCCAGCCCAAGTTTGTTATGTTAGGCCTTCGAAGCCTGTCTGCGGTCACTCCTTCCACTAGACTTCCACAGACCAGACCACTGCTGCCCGTGTACCCCTGGAACCAATTTAAAAGTGCCTACAGCCAGCCCAAGTTTGTTATGTTAGGCCTTGGAAGCCTGTCTGCGGTCACTCCTTCCACTAGACTTCCACAGACCAGACCACTGCTGCCCGTGTACCCCTGGAACCAATTTAAAAGTGCCTACAGCCAGCCCAAGTTTGTTATGTTAGGCCTTGGAAGCCTGTCTGCGGTCACTCCTTCCACTAGACTTCCACTGACCAGACCACTGCTGCCCGTGTACCCCTGGAACCAATTTAAAAGTGCCTACAGCCAGCCCAAGTTTGTTATGTTAGGCCTTCGAAGCCTGTCTGCGGTCACTCCTTCCACTAGACTTCCACAGACCAGACCACTGCTGCCCGTGTACCCCTGGAACCAATTTAAAAGTGCCTACAGCCAGCCCAAGTTTGTTATGTTAGGCCTTCGAAGCCTGTCTGCGGTCACTCCTTCCACTAGACTTCCACAGACCAGACCACTGCTGCCCGTGTACCCCTGGAACCAATTTAAAAGTGCCTACAGCCAGCCCAAGTTTGTTATGTTAGGCCTTGGAAGCCTGTCTGCGGTCACTCCTTCCACTAGACTTCCACTGACCAGACCACTGCTGCCCGTGTACCCCTGGAACCAATTTAAAAGTGCCTACAGCCAGCCCAAGTTTGTTATGTTAGGCCTTCGAAGCCTGTCTGCGGTCACTCCTTCCACTAGACTTCCACAGACCAGACCACTGCTGCCCGTGTACCCCTGGAACCAATTTAAAAGTGCCTACAGCCAGCCCAAGTTTGTTATGTTAGGCCTTCGAAGCCTGTCTGCGGTCACTCCTTCCACTAGACTTCCACAGACCAGACCACTGCTGCCCGTGTACCCCTGGAACCAATTTAAAAGTGCCTACAGCCAGCCCAAGTTTGTTATGTTAGGCCTTGGAAGCCTGTCTGCGGTCACTCCTTCCACTAGACTTCCACTGACCAGACCACTGCTGCCCGTGTACCCCTGGAACCAATTTAAAAGTGCCTACAGCCAGCCCAAGTTTGTTATGTTAGGCCTTGGAAGCCTGTCTGCGGTCACTCCTTCCACTAGACTTCCACTGACCAGACCACTGCTGCCCGTGTACCCCTGGAACCAATTTAAAAGTGCCTACAGCCAGCCCAAGTTTGTTATGTTAGGCCTTCGAAGCCTGTCTGCGGTCACTCCTTCCACTAGACTTCCACAGACCAGACCACTGCTGCCCGTGTACCCCTGGAACCAATTTAAAAGTGCCTACAGCCAGCCCAAGTTTGTTATGTTAGGCCTTCGAAGCCTGTCTGCGGTCACTCCTTCCACTAGACTTCCACAGACCAGACCACTGCTGCCCGTGTACCCCTGGAACCAATTTAAAAGTGCCTACAGCCAGCCCAAGTTTGTTATGTTAGGCCTTGGAAGCCTGTCTGCGGTCACTCCTTCCACTAGACTTCCACTGACCAGACCACTGCTGCCCGTGTACCCCTGGAACCAATTTAAAAGTGCCTACAGCCAGCCCAAGTTTGTTATGTTAGGCCTTCGAAGCCTGTCTGCGGTCACTCCTTCCACTAGACTTCCACAGACCAGACCACTGCTGCCCGTGTACCCCTGGAACCAATTTAAAAGTGCCTACAGCCAGCCCAAGTTTGTTATGTTAGGCCTTCGAAGCCTGTCTGCGGTCACTCCTTCCACTAGACTTCCACAGACCAGACCACTGCTGCCCGTGTACCCCTGGAACCAATTTAAAAGTGCCTACAGCCAGCCCAAGTTTGTTATGTTAGGCCTTGGAAGCCTGTCTGCGGTCACTCCTTCTACTAGACTTCCACTGACCAGACCACTGCTGCCCGTGTACCCCTGGAACCAATTTAAAAGTGCCTACAGCCAGCCCAAGTTTGTTATGTTAGGCCTTGGAAGCCTGTCTGCGGTCACTCCTTCCACTAGACTTCCACTGACCAGACCACTGCTGCCCGTGTACCCCTGGAACCAATTTAAAAGTGCCTACAGCCAGCCCAAGTTTGTTATGTTAGGCCTTCGAAGCCTGTCTGCGGTCACTCCTTCCACTAGACTTCCACAGACCAGACCACTGCTGCCCGTGTACCCCTGGAACCAATTTAAAAGTGCCTACAGCCAGCCCAAGTTTGTTATGTTAGGCCTTCGAAGCCTGTCTGCGGTCACTCCTTCCACTAGACTTCCACAGACCAGACCACTGCTGCCCGTGTACCCCTGGAACCAATTTAAAAGTGCCTACAGCCAGCCCAAGTTTGTTATGTTAGGCCTTGGAAGCCTGTCTGCGGTCACTCCTTCCACTAGACTTCCACTGACCAGACCACTGCTGCCCGTGTACCCCTGGAACCAATTTAAAAGTGCCTACAGCCAGCCCAAGTTTGTTATGTTAGGCCTTCGAAGCCTGTCTGCGGTCACTCCTTCCACTAGACTTCCACAGACCAGACCACTGCTGCCCGTGTACCCCTGGAACCAATTTAAAAGTGCCTACAGCCAGCCCAAGTTTGTTATGTTAGGCCTTCGAAGCCTGTCTGCGGTCACTCCTTCCACTAGACTTCCACAGACCAGACCACTGCTGCCCGTGTACCCCTGGAACCAATTTAAAAGTGCCTACAGCCAGCCCAAGTTTGTTATGTTAGGCCTTCGAAGCCTGTCTGCGTCCCGTTCTTTCAACTACAACTACACTGACCAGGCCACTGATGGCCGTGTTCCCCTGGAACCAATTTTAACTTGCCTACAGCCAGCCCAATGTTAGGCCTTTGATGCCTGTCTGCCGTCACTCCTTCCACTAGGCCTCCACTGACCTGTCTATTGCTGCCCGTGTACCCCTTGAACCAACATCATTAAATATAAAAAAAATTAATTTGATTATAAAAAATAAGATCGTGTTGAGATCTCAAATGCAGACATTTTAACAATCAAAAGAAACACACAACAAATATCTGGAACTGTACTACAAAGGTCCAACAGCTACAATTTCTTTCTCCTGCAAGAAGTTAACTGAAAGTTTTTTGGAGTTGTTAACACAGATATGGCATCCACCGAGTGTTGTCCTGTCGCGTCTCCTTTAAATTATTTCCAATAAGATGTTAAACTATTAATTTAATAAAATCAATAATTAAAAAAATAATTGAGTAAGTCAAAAGCACATTGCAAATAAACATTAATTACAAATCAAGAAGCATGGCGCGTCCGAGGGTGAGTAGATACCGAATAAGAATATAATCACCCTTGGACGCGCAATGCTTATTTACAACAGCCTTCCATCCTAAGAATCAGCCCTTCCGTGGTGTAGAGAGAGGTTGTGTTACACTCCAAGGTGTTCCCCAGGTTGCCTTTCCTGAGCTTCGATCTTCATGCTCTCGTTTAGTAGGTGTCGGAAAGTAGGCTGCATTAGGCCTACAAATTGGGTATGGGGTGGAGAGAGATGGTGTGTTACACTCCAAGGTGTTCCCCAGGTTTCCTTGCCATTGCTTCGGTCTTCCGACTCTCGTTTAGTAGTTGTAGAAAAGTACACAGCATTAGGCCTACAAAATGGGTATGGGGTGGAGAGAGATGGTGTGTTACACTCCAAGGTGTTCCCCAGGTTGCCTTTCCTGAGCTTCTATCTTCAGGCTCTCATTAAATTGTGGTTAAATGGAACAACTGCATTTGGCGTACTAGTTGGTTTGGGGCCTACTATCGGTGTCTGCCACTCCTTGCTGTTCTCCTCCACTGAACAAAGCTGTGCCGCCTGTTTACTACGGTTGCCAATTTTGAACTGCATTTCGACTACTTACTGATTTGGCCCTACTCTCTGTGTCAGCCTCTCATTCCAGTTGTCCTCCACTGCAATGCCCCCTGGTTATTCCTGTGTTACCAATTTTGAACTGCATTTAGCCCACTTTCTTCTTTGGGCCTATATCTGTGTTTCCACTTCATCGTGCCCATTGCCCAGCCAGTGATAGATGAGTCTGCTGGTACATTGACCCATAACGCAACATTCCCCGTGCACGCTACACAACAACATTGTGACCCTGCTGAAAGTCAGGTTGCTCTTCCCGCATACCATACCACCTTACACGGGGACAAAGAGGAAGGTGCAGATGAAAGTGCAGGTTCCTTCATCAGGTGGGGGGAGGAATACTAGTTGGCGACGTCACTGGCACAGGGCCTCTCATAGTACGCAAAAGTGTTGCTGCCGGTGGGAGGCGCCCCCGCCGTGCAAACACACCGCTGTACTTTGAGGGGCCCTGTGCCAGTGCCAATGCCAACGAGTGGGCCCCCCCTGCTTGCTCAGGTTCACAGCACTTGCAAAGTTGAAATACTTACCTCTCCCTGCTCCACTGCCGTGACGTGGTCCAGATTTCCTGGGCCCACTAATTACTTGAACCAGCCCTACCCCCCACAACTTTAGCCAAATGACCCCCAATTTCAAATGCCTTCCAATTATTATAAGGTAAATTACGCTTGACAAGCTTCATTAAGAAGAATGGATGGTTTTGACATTAAAATGGGCACTCTAGGTGTTTTCCTGGCCCCCACTCACTGCCGACTATGCTGCCCCATTGACTTGCATTGGGTTTCGTGTTTCGGTCGATCCCGACTTTACGTCATAATCGGCCGATTTCACTCGACCCGACTTTGGACATAGTCGGGTTTCGCAAAACCCGGCTCGACTCTAAAAAGGTCAAGGTCGCTCAACTCTAGTCACAAGCCATCAAATAAAGAAGAACTGCTTAATTTTTTGTGCCAGAAGCAGTATGAAAGACTGGTGGAAAGCATGCCAAGACGCATGAAAGCTGTGATTAAAAATCATGGTTATTCCACAAAATATTGATTTCTGAACTCTTCCTGAGTTAAAACATTAGTATTGTTGTTTCTAAATGATTATGAACTTGTTTTCTTTGCATTACTTGAGGTCTGAAAGCATTGGGGGGGAGGGGGGGGGTCTTTTGTTTGCTTTTTTTTATTTTGACCATTTCTACTTTTTAGAAAAAATATACAAAATGTATTGCTTGGAAATTCGGAGACATGTCAGAAGTTTATAGAATAAATGAACAATTTACATTTTACTCAAAAATATACTTATAAAGGGAAAAAATCAGACAAACTGAACATTTTGCAGTGGTCTCTTAATTTTTGCCAGAGCTGTATATATAATAATGATAAATAAAAAGAACAAAATATTGAAAGGGTTGCAACACTTAAAAAAATGAAGCATTGTGCAGCATAGGGGTAATGCAAAAATGAAAAGAATAAAGTGGAGCATTGTGACCACTTCGAACAGCAAATACGTGGGGGTTGTGAGAGTCAGACTCCCAGATCTAATACTATTGGTCATTCCTGGGATACATCATCAGTTTTAGAAACCTTAATAACATATAATATGATAAAACAATCAGTAGAAACCAATAAATAGCTCTTCCCTCAAGCTGCAAATAAAAATAATGATACAATAAGATCTGATGGTGGAATATCTCTGACCCCACAGATTTCTTTTTATTAATATGGTGCGTCTCATGTCTCCCAGTTCAGTGGCAGTAATGCTATGAGCTGAAGACCTGAGTAATGTTATACTCAATGGTTGCTAAGAAGATGCTACCTTATCACCTGATTAGAAGACTGGATGTCTGACATTGAATCCTTAGCTGAAAGAAGGGCCGCAGTCAGAATGATGGTAGAGCTCGCTGTTCTCTTTTATATGTGCCCACTAAATGTTGCCTGATTAAATAGTAGCCATCACTATGTTTTGTGATTTAAGGCCTCTTTCACACTTCAGTTTGGCGTCAGTCTAAAACCGCCATTTTCCACAAATAACGGATCCGTCAATTTTTTTTGACGGATCCGTTATTTTCCCATAGACTTGCATTAGCGACGGATTGTGACGGATGGTCGTCCGTTCCATCCGCCATGCGACGGATCCGTCGAAATTTGGCGGACGTTTTCTGAAAATAGACGGACATTTAAACGTTTTTTGTCAAAGCCAAAATGACGGATCGCGACGGATCCGTCAAGTCCGCCATTCCATATAATGGCCGCCTATGGGCGACGGATCCGCCGCAACCGTTTTTTCGGCGGATCCGTCGCCCCAATCCGTTTTTTCAATTGTGCATGCTCCAAAAAGTAGATACTTTTCCCAGACAACCCCCAAGTAACGGATCCGTCAAAAAAACGGATCCGTTAGAACCGTTTTCTCAACAATTGTGACGGATCCGTCAATCCAGCACTATGTCGGTAGTGACTGACGCCAAACAACTGAAGTGTGAAAGAGGCCTAATCGGTTTATGATCAAGTCTACATGCTGGATCAGGGGTCTGTGACAGAACAGATGTGGCATAATAGGAGAGACATAAAAGCTGCTTTTTTAACAGATAGAACACAGAAACATTACAGCCTAAGGAATTTTTTTACGTCACAGGCTCACTCATTTAAAGAGGTTGTCCACTACTTCTACATTGATTGCCTAGCCTTAGGATAAGTCATCAATGTCTGATCGGCCGGGGTCTGACACCCGGCACCCCCGCCAACTAGCTGTCATCAGTGTCAGTGAACGCCAGCCAGAAGTATTCACTTGCCAAGCTCCTCCGCCTTCTGGTAGTGGCCGAGCTTGGTTCTGCACATCCGCCTCCTATTCAAATCAATTGGAAGCGGATATGCAGAACTCTGTGGCGGCCACTACAAGTAGACGGAGCAGCTCGGCAGGTGAGTACTTCTGGCTAGAGGCCGCAGCCACAGATAACAGCTTATTGGCGGGGGTGCTGGATGTCGGACCCCAGACGATCAGCCATTGATGGCCTATCCTAAGGCTAGGCAATCAATGTAAAAGTAATGGACAACCTCTTTAAGTTAGTGTCCATGATGTGAGCATATATCACATGAATGCGACATATGTTGCATCCATAGGCGGTCTATTTCCAACACAAACGTGTGACTTCGGCTTTACATAAAAAATGAAAACATGGTTACATGGTGCATAGGGTTGCGTTAGACGTCCATGCAAATTGGTCTTAACACGGCCTACAATGAACAGACTGCCTCTCTTGACCAGAGCCACTCCACCTCATATACATATAGGAGGCAGTCATGCTCGGATTGGGAGACCTTCGGCCTGTCTGCGCATTGCGGTCCATGCTCGTATAGATTTAAACAGAAATCTGAAGAAGCCCTTAAAGAAGCACAAAAAAAACTCCTCTTTGTTTGGTCTGACCCCGTATGAGACCCACATTGTTTTCTTATCTGTGAAGTTTGAAAAGAGGCTCAATGTACACAAAGGAATAACAAAATATAGGCAATATTAACATATTTGCAAGTCTCCCTGCCTCACCCAAGTAAATGCTGCTACACGAATAATCCTGCATTCTTTGCAGGGTGGGGTAATAAAAACCACATATAACCTAAGGGGGAGAATTCTAGCACATCGCTTTTCAATAAACCACAAATGCAGATGATACAACCATTAATTTCATTATAACTCCCTATTGGCTTGCAGCACTGGGGTACTGAATTTAAGGCTAAATGGTGACATGTGTAGCATGAGAGCTGTACTCTGACAAGCAGCGGACCATTTGTGCAACTTGTCTGCAATTTGCTGGGGCACGACTATTTGTACGCTCCGATTTCTTGCAAATAAAACAGCCACGGTGCGGACAATGCGACTTGCATTGAAGTCTATGGCAAGGATGTTGCGTGCGACTTGCGACCAGCATCAGATAATCTAACACATTTGGAAATGTGACTGTGTCGCAGTATGTCACAGGTTGCAATGTGTCAGAATAGGAAATGTGTCACTGCGATTTCAGTGTCACACGACAAGTCGCTATGTAGTGCTAGCAGAAGCTGACCAAGAAAGACCTATGCATGGAGTCTGCATTACCTTCCTGTGTACGTGGGTTTTCTTCAGGTATGATATTTTTATTTCTATAGTGCCAGCATATTCCGCAGCACTTTACATTTCAGAGGGGACTTGTACAGACAATAAATACAATACACAGTAACACAGAATGCAACAGATGCCAAGAGGAGTTAGGGCCCCGCTCGCAAGCTTACAATCTATGACCCCCACACACATAGACTCTATAGTGATACTTAGAGCTTAGAGGGAATCTGTCATGTCCTAAACCGCTATTAAAGAAGCACTCCTCCCACCAACATTTTTATCCTCTTAATATATTGCAGTCATCACATTATATAGAACTGTGTACTTACAATTGCTCATTTTGCCCTTCTACCCAACTAAATTATTCTCTTTTCTCTGCTCTGTGTAGAAACAGAAAGTCTTGTGACCCTGCAGAAGTCATTCCTCTCCAACTCTTGACCCAGTTGCCTCACCCTTTCTTCCAGCCAGGGCAATTTTGCAGTTACTCAAGATGAATACAGGAAAAATTTACCTCCTGTTTCTACATAGAGCCTAGAAGGATTCTGCTACTTAGTTTTTAATCATGTGATGTCATAAGTCTAATGAAAAAGAAAATAATTAGCTGGGTAGAAAGGCTAAATGAGAAATTGTAAGCATACAGTGCCATATAGTATGAAGACTGCAATATATTAAGAGGATAAATACTTGATGGGAGTGCTTCTTAAACCTTCAGATTAGCCCCATATCTGCAGGTTAACCTATTACTGACATCCACCATACATATAACGAGCAAGTTGGTAGTGGGTGTATGTATTGGACTCACAAGGCCCCATACAGGTATCGGCTGTGTGTTACAGTCAGACTCTGACAGCAGTATAAACAAGGCGCCGGCATGGGGGTGCGTCACTATGCGTCCATCGGTGTGCCAGTGACATGATCATGGGGCGTTAATGGGTTGCTATGACAGCTGGGGATCCTGCTGAAGACATCTGTGCTTGCCATTACAGAGCTCCATTGAAACCTTGCCTGTGCTTCAAAAGAGACCGTTATTTTTATTACCGGTATACGGTGGTATTGCTATATATAGCATCAGATGATCACAGGTTCAAGTTCCCTAAAAAGACAAATAAATACAGTGAAAAGTACAAAAATAAATAAAATATATAAATGTATAACAAAAATAAATAACCCACCTTTTCCACCATTAACAGTAAGGATAATAAAAACTCACGTGCTATCGCAGTGTTCAGAAAATTCCGATCTAAGAAAATATTAACCCCCTTATTGATCGCCAATACGTCTTTTTACTGACCTGAGATATACAAGAGAATAGCATCCCCATATGGGTGACAATCCAACATCTGTTGGCTGTACTCTACAGCTGACAACGTACTGCATCAGCCACGATCAGTGTTGTCACCGTCCATATCTGTTTAGATGCTGCTGTCTATAGTAACTACATCATATAAATGGTTAACAGAGTGTGGCTTCCCCCTCTTATCCCCATCGGCATCCTGAGATCATGATTATGTGGTCCTGATGGTTGGCAATTCACGAAAAAATAGTTGTGTTAGAGTCTGCCGGCTATAGTGGCCTGTTCAGAAGTAGGCAACATTTAGGTGGTAAAAATACACTTCTTCATTTCTGTCATGTCACTTTGCATTAAATCCTGAAAAGCACCTGAAGGGTTAATAAACTACCTGAGACCAGTTTTCAGTATGTTAAAGGGGTGCTGTTTTTCAAATTGTATCACTTTGGGGGGTTTTCCAATATATAGGACCTCCAAAGTCACTTCAAATCTGGATAGCTCCCTAAAAAAAATAATTTGTAAATTTTCTTGAACAAAGGAAAAATTTGCGTAAGATTTTTTAAATCTTAATTGCTAACAAAATAAAATAGCATTTTACAAATAGTGCTTATACAAAGAAAACATAATAGAAATGTTATTTATTAGTGTGTTGCTATGGTACGACTGTCTGGATTAAAGGGATAATCATTCAAAGGTTGAAAATTGAAAAAAAAAATGTAACATTTTCGCTAAATTTCTGATAATTTTTATAAATAAACACAAAACATATCAACCTAAATTTATCATTATCATAAAGTATAGTGTGTCACAAAAAAAACAAACAAGCAATCTCCAAATTACCGGGATGGGTTGAAGTGTTCCAAAGTTATTACCACATGAAGTGACACCGGTCACTAATCGGGTTAAAATAATTAACCTGATTAGTAAACACAGTAAAACGAAAAAAATATTTAAAAAATGCCAAAATTGCAAATTTTATTTTTTGGGGTGGATGGGGGTGGCCGCTATACCACACAAAATGCTGTAACAAGCGATCAAATTGTCATATCTATACCAAAATGATTCCAATAAAATGTCGCTTTGCCCCATGGAGGCATTGCTGCAGTCACCACTCAGTACATTATTCTTTCAGAGTTAAAACATTACCAAAAACAAAACATTGAGTAGGCACACAAACCTCAAACTATACTCGGGGGGCAAAAACAAACGTAAAACAAAAAACTAAATGACTCTACAGCGTTAAGCATATTCCAATTGAAGTTTGTATCTTAGGGGAGACAAAAACGGTAATTAGACCTACCGGTAATTGTATTTCCAGGAATCCATCCTGACAGCATCATGGAGGTTGTCCTTCTTATCCATAGTGGGACAGGAAACCACGAGAGTACAAAAGGACCCTCCCCCTACCACCCATCAGTGATTTTTCAAAGTACCACATCTGGATGGATGCAGAAACAATAGTTTATTCAAATAACAAAACAAGATACAAATGTTACATCACATTAGTTTTTAGTGATTTAGCATAGTGAGGGAAAGTAATAGTGCTGTCAGGATGGATTCCTGGAAATACAATTACCGGTAGGTCTAATTACCGTTTTCCAGGTCATCCACCTGACAGCACCATGGAGAAATACCAAAGAAGATTGGTTCTTAGGGTGGGACTACTGCTTGGAGTACCTTCCTGCCAAACCCTAGTTGTGTCGACATTACATCAAGTTTATAATGTTTGGAAAAGGTACTGAGATTAGGCCAGGACGCTGCATTGCAAATTTGATCTGCTGAAGCTCCCCCCCCCCCCTCCGCCCATGAGGCTGGCATTGATCTAGACGAATGTGGTTTGATACTGCCTGGGGGATTCTTTCCCTGAGCTTTATAGGCCAAATTAATTGTGGATCTAATCCACCTCGCGATAGTAGATTTAGACGCTTTTCTGCCTTTGTTTGGGCCTTTGAATTGAACAAAAAGATTATTATCCTGTCTCCAGGGTGCAGTTACTTATTTAAGGACTGTTTCTCTAACATCTAGGTTATGGTTTTTTTTTTATTTTTAGGCGACTGGAAAAAAGAGGGAAGTATGACCTCCTGATTCATATTTGACTCAGAGATCACTTTCGGGAGGAAGGCTGGATCAAGTTTCAAAACCAACCTGTCGTTAAAGACCTGTAAGTAAGAATCCTGGATAGAAAGAGCCTGGAGCTCCCCCAGTCTCTTTGCCGAAGTGATGGCTACAAGGAAAACGGTTTTTAGGGACAATTTACTAATATCTAGTTCGCTCCCTAAATCATACGGATGTTTACATAGTACGTTAAGGACTAGATTTAGGTCCCATGGTTGGACAGTTTTCCTTATCAATGGTTTTAACCTCGCAACTGCTCTGGAAAACCCGACTTATCCAGGAATGGGATGATAATGTAGAGTCGTAGAAGACACTAAGAGCCGCCACTTGCACCCTTAAAGTACTGGGCTTAAGACCTGCTTTAAAACCCGATTGTAAGAAGTCAAGGATTTTGGGAATATTGGGGTGATCAGTATCAACGGTCGCCTCTCCACAATAGCTGCAGAATGTTTTCCAAATTTTAGTATAGATGGAAGAAGTTACCAGCTTCCTACTTGCTTGTAGTGTGGAAATAACTTCATCTGACAAGCCTTTGCTTTCAGAACCTGGCGTTAAGGATCCAGGCCGACAACCGAAGAGCTTCTGGATTCTGGTGGAAAATAGGTCCCTGATAAAGAAGGTCTCTCCTCCAGGAAAGAAAAATGGGTTTTTCCTTCGACATCTTCTTTAATAAGGGGAACCAACTCCTCCTTGGCCAGAACGGTACTACAAGAAGGACTCTTGTTTTTTTTCTTCTGCAATTTTCCTGAGAATCTTTGGTACTAACGCAAGAGGAGGGAATGCGTATAACAGGCCTCTGCTCCATGACTGGGAAAAGGCATCGATCCTGGATGGAATTTCTTGAGGGTTTATTGAGTAAAAGGTGTTGACCTTTGCATTCTGTCTGGTTGCAAAGAGGTCTATGTCTGGATTTCCCCAATGATGGCATAAGTCTGTGAATACTTCGTCATTTAATTCCCATTCGGTCGATAAGACTGTCTTCCTGCTTAGGAAGTCCGCCATCTGGTTTCTGGTACCTTCTAGATGTACCGCCGAAACTGAGAGTACTCTCTTCTCTGCCCATTCGAAGATTTGCTCTGCCAGCTTCTGCAGAGCCAAGTGTCTCGGACCACCTTGATGACGAAGAAAAGCTACTGCTGTTGTGTTTTCCGATAGTACTTTCACATGTTTGTTTTTTACCCAGGACTGGGCAGAGGATAGAACTTTCCAGACTGCAAGCAGCTCCCTGTAATTTGAGGACTCCCTGCTGTCTTTCAGACTCCACAGACCCTAGTAATACCTTTCCTGGATATGTCCTCCCCAGCCTTGCTGGCTTGCATTCGTGGTGATTACAACTTTGGGAGAATGAATCCAAGCAACTCCTTTTTGCAGATTCTTGGGATTTGTCCAGCAGCATAAGGAGGTCTTTACTCGAGGTGACAGATGAAACACCTTGTCCAATGACCCCTGTCTTCTGTCCCAGGAAGCGAGAATCGCTTGCTGCAGACATCGAGAGTGAAACTGACTCCAATTTACGCAAGGTATGCAGGCAGTCATCAGCCCCAGGACCTTCATGGCTTCCCTGATGGATATTCTGTTTTTCGTGAACTGACGAAATCTGTTTATTATGCTGGACAATTTCCCTTCTGGTAAAAAAGACATTCTTACACTTGAGTCTAGTATGATTCCGAGAAATTGTATTCTCTGTTTGGGTACTAGATCGGATTTTGACCAATTTACGATCCATCCCAAATTCTGCAGTGTGCAGATCAAAGACTAGTAGCGCTGCACTGGGTAAGCTGAGGGACCCTGTGTCGGGTTTCAGCATATGGAGGTCTTGAGGTGGGAAGGGTAACAAGGGCCAAAACCTACTGATCCACACCCTCCGAACGGAGCCTGTCGGCGTTACTTTCGTCGTTCTTATCCACAGTGGGACAGGAAAAACACTGATGGGTGGTAGGGGGAGGGTCCTTTTGTACTCTCGTGGTTTCCTGTCTCACTATGGATAAGAAGGACAACCTCCATGGTGCTGTCAGGTGGATGACCTGGAAAGGCAAGTTATAAATGATTCAACAAGACCTGCATTGTTCTCAAGTCTAACTGACTAGTCTACGTCTTCATTAAAGGTACCGTCACATTTAGCGACGCTGCAGCGATATAGACAACGATGCCGATCGCTGCAGCGTCGCCGTTTAGGTCGTTGTGTGGTCGCTGGAGAGCTGTCACACAGACAGCTCTCCAGCGACCAACGATGCCGAAGTCCCCGGGTAAACAGGGTAAACATCGGGTTACTAAGCGCAGGGCTGCGCTTAGTAACCCGATGTTTACCCTGGTTACCGTTGTAAAAGTTAAAAAAAAAAAAAACAGCACATACTTACATTCCGGTGTCTGTCCCCCGGCGTCAGCTTCCCTGCACTGTGTCAGCGCCGGACGGCCGTAAAGCAGAGCACAACGGTGACGTCACAGCTGTGCTCTGCTTTACGGCCGGCCGGCGCTGACACAGTGCAGGGAAGCTGACGGCGGGGGACAGACACCAGAATGTAAGTATGTACTGTTTGTTTTTTTTAACTTTTACAACGGTAACCAGGGTAAACATTGTGTTACTAAGCGTGGCCCTGCACTTAGTAACCCGATGTTTACCCTGGTTACCAGTGAAGACATCGCTGGATCGGCGTCACACACGCCGATTCAGCGATGACAGCGGGTGATCAGCGACCAAATAAAGGTCCTGATCATTCCCCAACGACCAACGATCTCCCAGCAGGGGCCTGATCGCTGGTCGCTGTCACGCATAACGATTTCGTTAACGATATCGTTGCTACGTCACAAAAAGCAACGATATCGTTAACGAAATCGTTATGTGTGAAGGTACCTTTAGAGGAGAAAGTCTCTTAATGAATCATGCATCGTAAGTGTGGCATGCGCCTTGCTACAAAGGTTACTCCAGTCAGACTGGAGTGAAAGTTGTGGCATAAGGTATGTCCCAGCTTCTCAAAAAAAAAAAAAAAGACAGTAAAATATGAAAAATGTTGATAATGAACCAACAATCAACTGAACTGAAAATTGTCTTTAACACGTTACTTAAGGTTGTCAGTCTCAAAAGAACAACTGCAGTCATTCTATGTGAGTTCAAACTGCCAAATCGTGACAGTTTGAGATACACACAATGTCACAATTCTCCTGTATTCCCCATGTGAGTGGACGGTCAAGTGACCAAATGTATGCAATTTGCATACTTACAGTCACATGCCAACTTGACTTTTGGGCTTCTTCAAATTCTCTTTTATTGAGAGAAGCTGGTGAGACGACTAGTCAGCATGTGTAAAAAATGATTAGGAGCATTTGTATGTAGTAAAACATATACTGTATGTATCTATATTTTTGTAAAAGTGTTTTCACTTTGCAAACTATGCTCCAAAAATTAGTAGAGCAAAGAAAAGTATACAAAAGGTGGTATTGCCATAATAGTAATAACCCACAAAATAAAGTTAACACATCATTTATATCTCCCAATGACAACTTCAATTCACCCAGCAAAAAGTAAGCCTCACACGGCCATCTAGATGATAAAATGAAAAAGTTTGCGCTATGAAAAAATGGAGACATAAAAACTTAACATTTCTTCTACAATAATATTTTTTTTTATGCAAAAGTAACAAGTAAGGCTGGTTTCACCTTTGCGGTTTTATTTGCGTTTTTGCGGTAAAAAACGCAAAAAAACACATGCGTTTTTTCCCCCTATACTTAACATTAAAAACGCATGCGTTTTTTTGCATGCGTTTTGCCACGTTTTTCCACCGCATGCGTCTTTTTTATGCATGCGTTGTGTTGCAGAAATGCAACATGTAGTAATTTTAGCGGCTTTTTTTTTTTTTTTGCCGCAAAAAAATGCATTGCTGTCTATGTAAACGCATGCGTTTTTAACCACATGTGTTTGCATGCGTTAAAAACGCATTAAAAATAAACAAAGAAACACACTGATAAACCACCCCACACCATAAAATTGATAAAGGGATCCTACCCCTAACCCTACCCCTAATCCCTTTAAGGGTAGGGTTAGGGTCCCACCCCTACCCCTAACCCTAATCCCTTTAAGGGTAGGGTTAGGGTCCCTTTAGGGTTAGGGTTAGGATCCCTACCCCTAACCCTAGCTCTTTCTGTTTATAGTGGGTTTTTTACTTTATTTTGATGATTGGCAGCTGTCACACATTTATCTGCATGCGTTTAAAAAACGCAAGCGCATGAAAAAACGCATGTAAACGCGGTAAAACGCCGCATTTATTTCACCACATGCAAAAGCGTTTTAAAATGCAAGTGTGAAACCAGCCTAAAAGTGCAATATAAAAAAGTATACAAGTTTGCTATCATAAAGGAAATCTGTCAGCAGGTTTTTGCTACTTCATCTGAGACCAGCATGATGTAGGAAGAGACCCTGAATCCAACGATGCATCACTTAGATTACTGGGTGCAGCAGTTGGGATACAGAGTTCTTAGATGCAGCATGTTGTAGAGTTCAGAAAGTTAACCCTACCCACACCAGACTATGTATGTACATAATCTATTGACCACGAGCTGGTTATCAACGGGGATTGGGGGGCGCGTGGTCGGATGATTTGGCAGGAGGCAGCTAGTCGGTAATGACATTTTCCTAGTGATAAAACCTTCATTGTAGGTAAACGAGCAAACAGCCTAATAAGTGACATCACTTAATTTAATATTTTATCCCCTACCTCAGGCTGTCCTCAGATCACATAGCAAAAACTTGCTGACAGATTCTCTAAAACAACTTGCAGAGTAAATACAGCAGGTAATATACGCTACAGGGTGAACGCCACAAAATTTATATTGGAACACACAATGTGGGAATCAGGGCTGTGGAGTTGGTAAGTCAAACCTCCCACTCCCCAATTTCTCTGCCTCTGACCCCACAGCACTGGTCAATACTGAGCATGAACATAAAGACATTTCATAACTTTCCCTAATACTTACGAAAACATCTACAGCACATCCTGCATTGTACAACTGTACCACTATTAAATATTTTAGGAGTCAGAGTTTTAACCCTCTAAGTGCTGTGATCGATATCAGTGGCAGCATTTAGAAGGCAAGGAGAGGGAGCTTGCTCTTCCCTCCGATAGGTGCATACGCAATGTCATCGCGAGGACCAGAAAGTTGCCATGGTAACCTAAGGTAGACATGAGGACATCCGGATCACTAAATCATGGTCTAACAAGCATGTGTGAGAAGAGAACTGATAGTTCTAAAGCAGTGTAATGCCTTATAACAGCGAGCAGACTGCAGAAAGTGAAAGTCCTATAGAGGGACTAAGTACACATGAAAAAATATATATATAAATACGGCTCTGGCAAAAATTAAGAGACCACTGTAAAATGTTCAGTTTGTCTGATTTTTCTCTTTATAGGCACGGTATATTTTTGAGTAAAATGTAAATTTTTTATTTATACTATTAACTTCTAACAACATGTCTCCGAATTTCCAAGCAATAAATTTTGTATTTTTTTCTCACAAAGAAAAATGGTCAAAAAAAAACAAAAAAAAACAGTGCTTTCAGACCTCAAATAATGCAAAGAAAACAATTTCATAATCATTTAGAAACAACAATACTAATGTTTTAACTCAGGAAGAGTTCAGAAATCAATATTTTGTGGAATAACCATGATTTTTAATCACAGCTTTCATGCGTCTTGGCATGCTTTCCACCAGTCTTTCACACTTGCTCCTGGCGCAAAAATCTTAAGGGAATCTGTCACCTACTTTTTCATATCTAAGCTGTGGCCTCCGCTATTAGTGGCTTATCTACAGCACTCTATAATGCTGTAGATAAGCCCCCAATGTAACCTGAAAGAGAAGAAAAACAGGTTACATTATACTCATCTGGGAGGGCGGTCCGATGCAATCCAAAGGGCGTCGCGTCCGGCGACTCCCATCTTCATGCGATGACGTCCTCTTCCTTGCTTCCTGTTGCGGCTCCGGCGCAGGCGTACTGATTTGCCCTGTTGAGGGCAGAGCAAAGTACTGCAGTGCGCAGGCGCTGGGCTTCTCGGACCTTTCCAGGTGCCTGCGCACAGCAGTACTTTACTCTGCCCTCAACAGGGCAAATCAGTGTGCAGAGCAAAGTACTGCAGTGCGCAAGCGCCGGGAAAGGTCAGAGAGGCCCAGCGCCTGCCCACTGCAGTACTTTGCTCTGCCCTCAACAGGGCAGACAAAGTACGCCTGCGCAGGAGCAGCGGCAAGAAGACAAGAAGAGGACTTCATCGCATGAAGATGGGAGGCCCCGGACCGCGACGCCCATCGGACCGGACCACAGCGGGACCGCCCCTGGGTGAGTAGAATATAACCTCTTTGTCTCATCTTTCAGGATACATTGGGGGCTTATCTACAGCATTACAGAATGCCGTAGATAAGCCCCTAATGTCGGTGGACTTAGTTTATAGGCCATTTTTGGGGTGACAGATTCCCTTTAATGGTGGAGACCAATAAGCCATAGTAGCTGGCTGTCACAAAAGACATGGCTTGGCCTCTAGTTGCCATGGCAACCATCATCTTCCTGCCATCCGGCTGTGGAGGACTGATGGAGTGGACGAGAGAGCCCCTTCCCCCTCACTACCAGGGTGGATAAAAATCAATGTTTTTTTTTTTTTTTTTTAAATAAATAAAAAAAAAAAAAAAATCGGATTTTTTTTATTTAAATCGGATTTTTTTTATTTAAATCGGATTTTTTTTATTTAAATCGGATTTTTTTCAATAAACTGCTTTTTGAGGAAAATATTTTACCATCCAAAGGTTCTTCCATCATGAGATAAAGCTGAGTTGTTTAACTCAGTAGAATAAAGGCTGTATATGTGTAACATTCACAATGCCATGCTCTTCCAGGTTTCTGTAGGATTAGTGGGCAGTTTCTCTCCTATATTATCACAGACGCTCGCTTTACTTACGCAGTTCTCAAAACTGAATTTGACTCCGCAGAGGTCCCAGCCTCTTCTTCATGGCAAAAATGTTACAACATGAACAGAGTTGAGAAAAAGACCTTAATCCTATTGTTCTACAAACCTATGAATACAGAATCAACCCCTTCAGTGCCAAGTCCAAGAAGTTAGACAATATGTTTCTGATTGTTTGGAGTGGAATAGATCTGCACAACACAAGAAGAATGTGAATCTAAGTGTGAGGAGGAGGAAAGGCAAGCAGACAAGAAAATGAAAGTGAAACTTTGAGCACAATACTGCAGCATAGCCACAGACAGACAAGTCTGGATCTGTTTGTGTGTACGATCTGAGGTTTATTACATTCTTTCCTTATAATGGCAGCAGGCCGTAAAAGAGACCCAGTTTGGGAATATTTTAATGAAGCTCCTTCGCCTATCGGTAAGGCAGGCATGCGTGCAAAATGCAAACGATGCAACAAAGAGATGCAAGGCATGGTGGCGCGAATGAGGCAACATCATGAGAAGTGCGGTGATGAAGATGACCAAAGAAACACTTCTGAACAGGCAGGATCTTCAGGTTGGTAAACATTTTTATTGAATCCTATTTCTAAAGACTGAACTGTCATGTGTGAGAAAAATTATATTTCTTATTATTACTGCATGTTACTGTCATTTGGTACAGTTATGAAGAAAAACAAATATTCCTTTTGGGGCAGGGGCAGTGATGTGTTGTGTACAATAAGCAGAAATTGTATAAACAATAAAATAACAGCATTGACTTTTTTTGTTTAGGGGAATTCATGGATTCTGGAAACTATCCACCTCCAAGATCACCATCATCCTGTTCTACAATTTCAGAGTTATCCATCCAGGATAGTGCTTCATTAGCAGCAGCATCATCATCAGACACCCACAGCCACATATCACCATCACCCAAAAGGAAGAAAAAAACCTTTACCTCCTGGAACCACCATAGATAGGTTTGTGATAAGAACTAGCAGATTAGAAAAAGAATTGATTGATGAAAAAATTGCCCAGTTTATTTATGCAACGAACTCTTCTTTCCGTCTGACTGAGAACCCACATTTCATTAATATGGTTCAGTCACTGAGACCAGGATATAGTCCACCCAGCAGAGCTGATGTTGCAGGGAAACTGCTGGATCAAGTGTATGACAGAGAAATCGAGCAATGTGCAACAGCTCTGGAGGGTAAAATTGTTAACCTAAGTATTGATGGGTGGAGTAATGTCCACAATGATCCTATTGTATGTGTTTGTATAACAACAGAAGAATGTAAAGTCTTCCTTGCACAAACAACTGATACGTCAGGAAATGCACACACAGCAGAATACTTACAAGAAGTGGCAGTAAAAGCTATAACGACATGTGAACAAAAATTCAAATGTCTAGTACGCAGTTTGGTCACTGACAATGCTGCAAACGTATCCAAGATGAGAAGAAATTTAGAAGAGCAGGGAGGGAATACAAAGCTGCTAATAACATATGGTTGCAGTGCTCATTTGCTGCACCTCTTAGCCAAAGACTTAAGTGTTCCAGAAATAAAGGCTAATGTTGTTGAAATTGCTAAATACTTCCGTAATAATCATTTTGCTGCAGCAGCTCTGAAAAGGATGGGTGGAACCAAGCTAACGCTCCCACAAGATGTTAGATGGAACTCTGTGGTGGACTGTTTTGAGCAGTTTATCAAAAACTTGCCTATTCTGATGACACTTTGTGAAGAAAATCGAGATAAAATAGATGGCACTGTCACGGCCAAAATCCTCAACATTGGGCTTAAAGGGAAGGTGCCACCAGTTTTCTTGCATTTTGTTTTTTTGTGAAATTAAGCTTAAAATAGTAATTAAAATGTATTAATGCAATGTTTGCACTGTTTGCAAACATTTCTATATGAAAAATATTATATATTTTTCTACAAATATACATATTTACCACTAGGGGGAGCATTTTCCGTTTTAGACCTCAAGCAGCTATAGTAAGATTTAGCAACTCTGCCCCAGGGATATTAGACCACCCAAAAGGGGAGGGAAATGGTGATGTCAGCAGTTACTGCCCCAACAGTAAGAATGAAGAGCAGCATCACAGGGCAGAGCCATTTTGTGTGTGACTGCCCTGTGACCTGCTATCACCAGCAGTTACTGCATCAGAGGCACAGCTTATTTACAGAGGAGCAGAACACAGTGGACTCAGCAGCATCTGGACCCAAGAAGAGTGAAGACATGTGGTGTGCATGGAGCAGCATTGGGAGCTGTCTGGGAGCTCCAGCTCTGCAGTGAATAGCCAGGCATTATGGAGGGAGGGGAGAGATGCATTGTATGGCTAAGGCCGGGGTCACACTAGACCGTAATACGGACGAGTGCAATGCGATATAAAAAATCGCATAGCACTCGCCCCAATGTTAATCTATGGGGCAGCTCCCATCATCCGATATTTTCTCGGCCGTATTCAGGATCCAAGTGAAATCGCAGCATGATGCGATTGTCAGCGTATCTCGGCCGAGAATCGCTAATGAAAGTCTATGGGGGTGAGAAAAAAAAAAAAAAAATCGCACAGCACACGGACCATCAGTGTGACTTGTGAGAAATTCTCAGGCATTGGGCAGGTGACAGGAAAGGTTCAGCCATTATTTGCTCATTTTGCAAGTGTGTGAGAAAATCTCACCATATGGACGCCATACGGATGTCACACGGATGTCACACGGATCATTGGATGCGAGAAAATCGCATCCTCGCACTGCACACGGATCACTGTTTTGGTCGCACAGAGATCCCCCCACGCTGCACAGAGACCCCCCCAAGCTGCACAGAGATCCCCCACGCCGCACAGAGACACCCCCACGCCGCACAGAGACACCCCCACGCCGCACAGAGACACCCCCAAGCTGCACAGACCCCCCCCATGCCGCACAGAGACCCCCCCCCACGCCGCACAGAGACACCCCCAAGCCGCACAGAGACACCCCCAAGCCGCACAGAGACCCCCCCACGCCGCACAGAGACCCCCCCAAGCTGCACAGACCCCCCCATGCCGCACAGAGACCCCCCACGCCGCACAGAGACCCCCCCAAGCCGCACAGAGACACCCCCACGCCGCACAGAGACCCCCCCAAGCTGCACAGAGACCCCCCATGCCACACAGAGACCCCCACCACGCCGAACAGAGACCCCCCATGCCGCACAGAGACCCCCCCATGCCGCACAGAGAGGGAGAGCGACACAGGGGGAGAGTGCAGTTTACCGGAGATCACTGGGACTGTGGGGAGGCGGAGACAGAGCAGGGGGAAGCACACAGGGCAGCATGTGAGAGCAGAGGATGTCTGCCCAGAACCTGCAGTGCCTGCAGTACAGAGGAGCAGTCAGTGCTTCTGTCCTGCGATAGAGAGCAAGTGGAGCTCAACAGATAGCACTGGACTATAATAAAATGGCAGCTAGTCACACCTACAGCAGTGAGTTGTGCAGCCCACAGAGGCGTGCCCAGCTCACTGCTAATGCTGCTGCAATGTTACAGATAGGGTCCGAGCCGGTCTATTATCTCCTATGTCCATGGGGTGCCGTAATCTGACACGGATAGTGACGTGCTACTGCTGCAAAACCAAGATGTCAGCCCCCAGTGCATTCTTTCTACTCATAGATCATACAAAATCTGTTTTACATGCATTCAAATCTGGGTTATAACAGCATGTTATGCTACATTACATTGATTAATTAATGATCTACAAACGCGGTACCTTCCCTTTAAGAGAAATGTTGAACATATGCTGAGCTTCCTGAAACCCATCTCTCAAGCTTTAAACAAAATACAGAAAAATAGCTGTTTTATTGCGGATGCTGTTGAAATTTGGAAGGAACTGAGTGAACACTTAAAAACAGAACTACACATGGACAGAATTAAATTACAAGCAGTAAACAAACGAATGGGACAAGCACTGACTCCAGCTCATTTTTTGGCAAATATTGTCAATATCCAATATCAGGGTCAAAACCTAAGTGCTGAGGAAGAGGAGTTAGCTATGACATGGGTATCCAGCAATCATCCATCTTTAATGCCAACTTCAGAGCTAAGGGGGAACCATTCAAGAAATATATGTTTGCTGAAGATATTTTAAGGAAGGTCACACCAGTAAACTGGTGGAAGTCACTTAAGCGCTTGGATTTAGAGACTGTTCAAGTAATGATTTCACTTTTAACAGCCGAAGCTTCTTCTGCAGGCGTTGAAAGAATATTCTCTTCCTTTGGACTCATTCATTCTAAATTGAGAAATCAGTTGGGACCCAATAAAGCAGGAAAGCTTGTTTTTCTTTTCCAGATTATGAATAGGAACAAAGAAGAAGATGATGATGATGAAGATGACGACAAGTGAGCTACACAGGACAGCAGGGACAGTAGTACCGTATATACTCGAGTATAAGCCGAGATTTTCAGCCCAAAATTTTGGGCTGAAAGTGCCCCTCTCGGCTTATACTCGAGTCAAGGTGGGTGGCAGGGTCGGCGGGTGAGGGGGTGAGGGCGCTGAGGCATACTTACCTAGTCCCAGCGATCCTCGCGCTGTCCCTGCCGTCCCACGGTCTTCTGTGCTGCAGCTTCTTCCCCTCTTCAGCAGTCACGTGGGACCGCTCATTACAGAAATGAATAAGCGGCTCCACCTCCCATAGGGGTGGAGCCGCCTATTCATTCCTCTAATCAGCGGTAACGGTGACCGCTGATAGAGAAAGAAGCTGCGGCACCGAAGACCAGGCAGAGGGACAGCGCGAGGATCGCCAGGACTAGGTAAGTATAGCATATTCACCTGTCCTCGTTCCAGCCGCCGAGCGTCGCTCCATCTTCCCGGCGTCTGCGCTCTGACTGTTCAGGCAGAGGGCGCGATGACGCATATAGTGTGCGCGGCGCCCTCTGCCTGATCAGTCAGAGCAGAGACGCCAGGAAGATGGAGGCTCCGGAACGAGACGCCGGGAGCTGCAATCAAGGGAGGTGAGTATGTGTTTTTTTTTTTTATTGCAGCAGCAGCAGCGGCGGCGGCAGAGATTTATGTGGAGCATCTATGGGGCACAGTGAACGGTGCAGAGCACCGTATATGGCACATCTATGGGGCACAGTGAACGGTGCAGAGCACCGTATATGGCACATCTATGGGGCACAATGAACGGTGCAGAGCACCGTATATGGCACATCTATGGGGCACAGTGAACGGTGCAGAGCACCGTATATGGCACATCTATGGGGCACAGTGAACGGTGCAGAGCACCGTATATGGCACATCTATGGGGCACAGTGAACGGTGCAGAGCACCGTATATGGCACATCTATGGGGCACAGTGAACGGTGCAGAGCACCGTATATGGCACATCTATGGGGCACAGTGAACGGTGCAGGGCACCGTATATGGCACATCTATGGGGCACAGTGAACGGTGCAGAGCACCGTATATGGCACATCTATGGGGCACAGTGAACGGTGCAGAGCACCGTATATGGCACATCTATGGGGCACAGTGAACGGTGCAGAGCACCGTATATGGCACATCTATGGGGCACAATGAACGGTGCAGAGCACCGTATATGGCACATCTATGGGGCACAGTGAACGGTGCAGAGCACCGTATATGGCACATCTATGGGGCACAGTGAACGGTGCAGAGCACCGTATATGGCACATCTATGGGGCACAGTGAACGGTGCAGAGCACCGTATATGGCACAGCTATGGGGCACAGTGAACGGTGCAGAGCACCGTATATGGCACATCTATGGGGCACAGTGAACGGTGCAGAGCACCGTATATGGCACATCTATGGGGCACAGTGAACGGTGCAGAGCACCGTATATGGCACATCTATGGGGCACAGTGAACGGTGCAGGGCACCGTATATGGCACATCTATGGGGCACAGTGAACGGTGCAGAGCACCGTATATGGCACATCTATGGGGCACAGTGAACGGTGCAGAGCACCGTATATGGCACATCTATGGGGCACAGTGAACGGTGCAGAGCACCGTATATGGCACATCTATGGGGCACAGTGAACGGTGCAGGGCACCGTATATGGCACATCTATGGGGCACAGTGAACGGTGCAGAGCACCGTATATGGCACATCTATGGGGCACAGTGAACGGTGCAGAGCACCGTATATGGCACATCTATGGGGCACAGTGAACGGTGCAGGGCACCGTATATGGCACATCTATGGGGCACAGTGAACGGTGCAGAGCACCATATATGGCACATCTATGGGGCACAGTGAACGGTGCAGAGCACCGTATATGGCACATCTATGGGGCACAGTGAACGGTGCAGAGCACCGTATATGGCACATCTATGGGGCACAGTGAACGGTGCATAGCACCGTATATGGCACATCTATGGGGCACAGTGAACGGTGCAGAGCACCGTATATGGCACATCTATGGGGCACAGTGAACGGTGCAGAGCACCGTATATGGCACATCTATGGGGCACAGTGAACGGTGCAGAGCACCGTATATGGCACATCTATGGGGCACAGTGAACGGTGCAGGGCACCGTATATGGCACATCTATGGGGCACAGTGAACGGTGCAGAGCACCGTATATGGCACATCTATGGGGCACAGTGAACGGTGCAGAGCACCGTATATGGCACATCTATGGGGCACAGTGAACGGTGCAGGGCACCGTATATGGCACATCTATGGGGCACAGTGAACGGTGCAGAGCACCGTATATGGCACATCTATGGGGCACAGTGAACGGTGCAGAGCACCGTATATGGCACATCTATGGGGCACAGTGAACGGTGCAGAGCACCGTATATGTCACATCTATGGGGCACAGTGAACGGTGCGGAGCACCGTATATGGCACATCTATGGGGCACAGTGAACGGTGCAGAGCACCGTATATGGCACATCTATGGGGCACAGTGAACGGTGCAGAGCACCGTATATGGCACAGCTATGGGGCACAGTGAACGGTGCAGAGCACCGTATATGGCACATCTATGGGGCACAGTGAACGGTGCAGAGCACCGTATATGGCACATCTATGGGGCACAATGAACGGTGCAGAGCACCGTATATGGCACAGCTATGGGGAAATAATGATCTATTTTTATTTTTGAAATTCACCGGTAAATGCTGCATTTCCACCCTAGGCTTATACTCGAGTCAATAAGTTTTCCCAGTTTTTTGTGGCAAAATTAGGGGGGTCGGCTTATACTCGGGTCGGCTTATACTCGAGTATATACGGTATTTAAGTTTTTCATGTGTCGGCTGGGCTGACAGTCTAAGTTTCTTATAATATATATATATTTTGTTTAGCCAAATTAGTTAACAGACATGGATGTTTGTTTAAGCAAATAACTTACGCTGTAATGTTGTTATTGTTTCAGTTGAATAAATCTATTTAAATTGTTATTAAGGTCAGGATTATTTTTCTCCTTCCTAAGTACAACAGAACAGTGGTGTCCAAATATGAATGATTAACCCATTAAACTGGGGAGAAAAAAGTAATATAAAAAGTGATTCTAAAAATCTTCATCTACTTGCATGTTAAAGTAGCAAGAACTAGTTTAGGTAGAAACTTTGATTTAAATCACTGATTTAAATCAAGCCTTACTGACTAGTGATTTAAATCGTGATTTAAATCAGATTTAAATCAAATCCACCCTGCTCACAACCATCTAGATGCCAATGTCAATCACGACAACAGCATCTAGAGGGTTAAACAGCCACGATCGGTGATAGCAATAATCGTGACCATTGAAGCAGAGGATCAGCCATAGCATACAGCTGACACCTGCTGCTGATGGTATCACCACCACACTGTATACCAACAACACTTTGTAGGAAACTCCTTGCCCACTGCACTGTACATGTACAGAGGATTTTGGGAAGGGGGTTAAAGGGCAATGGGTAGGTTTTAGGCTACATTAAGGCTATGTGCACACGTTGCAGATTATTTGCGGTTTTTTAGCGTTTTTGCGCTATAAAAACGCTATAAAACCGCAAATAATCTGCATACATTAAGCATCCCATCATTTATAATGGAATCCGCAATTTCTGTGCACATGATGTGCGTTTTTCCGCATTAAAAACGCATTGCGGAAAAATAATGAACCTGTTCATTAATTTTGCGTTTTTTTCGCGGATTTCCCACTGTCTAATGCATTGGGAAATGTCCAGGAAAAACCGCGTCAAAACCGCGCAAAAAACGCACAAAAAAAGGCATGCGGATTTCATGCGCAGATCTGGCAGAAATGTCCGGATTTCCACAGGAATTTTCTGCATGAATTCCTGAACGTGTGCACATAGCCTAAGATGCGTCTGGATATTCTGTTTGTTTGGTTTTTAAGTACACTCAATGGAATTAAAAGTCCAAAAGAGATCTATTACATAACTGATGCAAATCAAGGCACGGGGACCACGTTATTATGGGATCAGTGTGGGTTATACACTTGTCAGTTTTTAGAACAAAAGAAAAAGTTCTGAATAATGCACATTTTCTATTGTTATTAATACAGACAGACATGTAAAATCCAGACAGATCTTATAATACAGTAATTTACAGGCTCCTGTTTTTGTTATGCAATGGATTTGTTTTGGATGTTAATTCCATTTGTTTGCTACTAAAACAAACAATATATCCTAACAAAAGTATCAACACCACAGACTTCATTGCCAGTCTCTCATCTTTTCTGATTTTGGTTCCCGTAATGCAGTCTGTATTTTCCATAACGCTCATGGGGTCTAAGGGTAAGGTTTCTCTTTGTGGGGAGTGACATACAGGCCTTGGCTTGTCAAGGTAAGGAGGCTTATTCGCCGTGCAATGCTCCTCTGGGAAATTTTATAAGCAAATTGCCTCTTCAGAGAAAAAGAGGACTTGAACTCTATAGCTCCACCTGTTGGAAGTAACGATCCTACAAGTCACAATCAACCCTTTAACGAGCCTTGCAATATGACATAGAATAAAAGCCAAATCAGAATCTCAATTTGCAGACACAAGCATGCATAAAAACATGCCTCTCAGATAGTGGGCTGGAGCACACTCCCATGGTGCCAATAAAACAGGACCTAACCGTTCGGGTCTCCAGATCTATGAGGCAGGTAATGCAGATCCAGAGACCCAGGTCAGGTTGGATACTCCAATCAGAGCACAGTATGTGTTTCACAGACGTGTGAACACGGCCTAATGGCAAACACTATGGTCCATCAGAAATGCCAGCCATGCTCTACACCAACCACTGATAATCAAGCCGGGACAGGGCCTGGGAATTCTGAAGGTTTCAATACAGTAAGCTCAAATAAAGTGATTTTTATCCCTTACTCAGAATCTCCAGAACATTATTGTGAACCTCTGCCTTCAATAGCACGTTGTTGGTGGTTTTCGGGTATAAATCCTGCTGACTGATCTCTTTTAACACATACCGTAAGTTATTAGCAGCTGTACAGAGTGGATAATTTAGCATTTTTCAATTGGTGACTTTTTACCACGGGCAGCGTGAATCACAAGCACGATTGCTGCCAGATACATTTTTCGCTGAAATGCTCCGATGCTTCAAAGAAAATATAATGACAAACCTGACAATCACCTGAAGGGGCGCTGGGAAAGTAAACCCGGGGTGCCACCCAACTAGTCCAGTCTATTCCTATGGTCCACGGCCGGATCTCAAAATTGTATTTCCTCTTAAACACCAAACTCTTTAACATAAAAATATACTCAGATTATGAAAAAAAAAGTGCCGATTCATGCTGCCCAAGATGAACCTGTCAAGGCAGGGACAGGGTGATATGGATGGCTCACTGTCCGCCTCTGCCTGCTCAACATCGCTTGATTGACAGGTCTCTCCCTCTACATAAGTAAGGAAAGAGTGGTTGATCTTGACAAGAAACTCCCTTTCAAATGGTCTTGAATAAGGCTATGTGCACACGTTCAGGATTTCTTGCAGAAATTTCCTGAGCAAAACCGGACATTTTCTGCAAGAAATCTGCATGCGTTTTTTCACTTTTTTTGCGTGTTTTCTCGCTTTTTTTGCGTTTTTTTCCAGAGATTTCCCAATGCAATGATATAGTGGGAAATCCGCAAAAAAATCCGCAAAATTAATGAATATGTTGCGTTTACCCCGATGTTTTTTTCACGGAAAAAAAAACGCATCATGTGCACGAAAATTGTGGAATGCATTCTAAATGAGGGATACGCGTAAAATCTGCAATGTGTGCACACACAGCCTAAGGGCTTGCCAACACAAATGTATTTCAATATAAACTCTAATTTTTTCACTTCAAACCAGAAATATGTATAGGAAGGCGGCGATGGATTTTACTTGAGTAGGAATAACAAACTGTATGGAAACACTCTGGTCTCAGAGATCACGCCTGTTCATTGTGCAATGTTTTTGCTAAAAGGAGATTTTTACTGTGTAATAGGCAGGAAGGTACATGTTCACCAGGCTCACTTTTAAGGAGAGATATAGAAAGGTTTACTGAAAAAGCTGGTAAAAGCACCAGAAAGCATGTGCTCATTCTGTACTTCCAATAATGTGCCAGCATTTAATTACCAACCACCAGTATATACCGTAACCAAAAAGTAAAGAAAAAGTAGTATGGCTATACACAGTGAACTAACTGCAGCTCATTTAATAAAACATCATAGCATTATGAATAAATAGATACTGTAAACTCCCTCTGGTGGAGAAGCCTGGAAAAGATTTCAACTACTCAATCTGACTTCAAGCACCACTTCAGCGGTTTTTTTTCTTTATTCCAGAGCAGGAGTGGCGCTACTAATCTAAGTCTGACAATTACCAGCAGCCATTTTCACCTTTTATCAGCGCCACTTCACCAGTTTGTGACCTGCTGGAGCAATCTGGAAGTCACAACCCAATGTCTATAAGAGCCAGAACGAGTCCCCTCCTAGACATGTATTGTGACCTCCGATCAGTCACAAGATAGCGGCGTGAGACCAGAACACAAAGGCGACTGGCAGGTACTGGGGTCAAAGAACGGAGATTAATAGCACCACTCCAGTGCTGAAAAATAATAACAAAATGCTGAAGTGATGCCTTCGTACATAATCTGACAAAAACAGAAGCAGAAAGCATTGTTAAAAAATGGCTGTCATTAATGTGTGTTCACAAGACTAAACAATCTTCTCTGTACATGTAGTCTACTGCAGTCAGTGGTACAGAAGAACATTTTATTAGGAACATTAATGCAGGAAAAAAAACAAAGGCTAAGGCAGATTGTTAGCAGACAAATAGTGAAACATGCAATTTTTTCATTTCTTTAATGGTTCCTCCTTTGCCATTTTCCTCAGACACTGTGGCGTAGGGCCTGCATATATTTGCTATTAGTACTGACATGTTTTTATTTTGATTAAATTGTGCTGCTTTTTATTAGATTTCTGAATATTACAGTTCAATTGTATTCTTATATGTTAGATATAATATACACACATATTTGTAAATAATATTTGTAATAAATGTTACTTAAACCTCATGGTCACTATTCTCTTTAGACTTTCTGGATGTTATTGGTAACTTTATTTTTACATGCAAATGATTACTAAGGTTTGGCCATCAATAGTTAATAAATGTCCCCAGTCAATCAGTTGGACCATGCAAGTGGCACGAAGAAGAAAGAATGGTGATGGACAGCAGATAACTTATTACTCAAAGTTTCTCTCTCGTGATTAAATCTGTATTTACAATGATAGATTTCTGCACATAAATTAGCATCAACTGACTAAATACAACTCAACACAATCACACGGGCTGATAAAAACTGCATGGGGCAATAGTCATCATTATGTCCCCGTACAGCAGGCATCGCCTTCCATGTATACCCAGAATGATGTGCTGCCAACGCTGATTTTCATGGCGGGATATGGGTATGTGCACACGTTGCGGATTTGCCTGTGGAATTTTCTGTGAGGATTCTGCATCTCTTGGCAGACAAAGCAGGTCAAAATCTGCGCGTTTTTTATTGGGTATTTTGTGTATTTTTTATGCGGATTTCATGCGTTTTTACCCCTGCGGATTTCTGTTATGGAATGGGTGCAGAAACGCTGCAGATCCGCAAAAAGAAGTGACATGCTCCTTCTGTTAATCCACTGTGTTTTCCGTGCAGAATTTTCCGCACCATCAGCACAGCATTTTTTTTTGCCATTGATTTACATTGTACTGTAAATCACTTGCGGATCTGCAGCGTTTCTGCACGGAAAAAACACTGCGGATCCGCAGGAAATCTGCAACGTGTGCACATAGCCTAACTTTTCCAATCCGCCAACAGATGAGAATTTTACTCATTTGTCGACTGATTTTAGGTTTACATGAGTTGATGATTAGGAAAAAGCTTTCTTATAAACAGTGGTTCTCTGTAAACGGACAATAATGCCGTGCAAAAACCACGTTTGTAGATTGTGGGAAAATCTTCAGCTAAATGCACTTTGAAGTTGCCCAGCCTGCTTTTGTAATCCCATCTATATTTTCCTACATGACGTACGCTTACGTATGCCACCTGGATATATGCTAAAAAAAAACAATCTATTTGCTCAAAGGGAGTCTGTCACCCCCAAAACAGCAATAAACAATTTATACACATAAAGGGACTAAGCTCCTATAAAAATTACAGTTGCGGTACAGATTTTACTATTGTTTTATGCACAAAAAGTTTTAAAATGATAGATGTACCGTAAATCAGGGGTCTTCGGTAGACTCTTGGCATGGTCAAGTGATTGGTGAAACCGTTCCACCCCCTCATTTAACATTCTCCGCCCGTTCCCTTGTGATGATTGACAGCGCTCCAAGAAGCACAGCCTGTATTGAGTACACACTGACACTGCAGGAGCAGTATGTGCAGGCGCCCTCAGATCCCCAAGTTGTGCCTGCATGACCGCTCGCAGCACATCGGCTGGCACAGCAGGGGGTGGTCGAGAGGAAAGCGAAATGAGAGCGTGTTCTGACACTGCGTGCGCCCAGCGGGTGCAGGGCTAATACAGACACTTGCTCCTTGGAGCGCTGTCAACTATCATACGGGGCAGAGGATGGGAATTGTGGGATAATAATGGTGCACCAAGCAGTTGACCATGCTACGGGTTAAACCAAGGTTCTCAAATTTACTTTTATAATAAAACTGTAAAGAAGTAAAATCTGTATTATTTTTATAGAGGCCAAGTCCCCTATGAGTGTATACATGGTTTCATTTCAGTCTTAGGCTACTTTCACACTGGCGTTTTTTTTTAATACGTCGCAATGCATCGTTTAGGGGAAAAAACGCTTCCTGCAAAGTTGTTTGCAGGATGCGTTTTTGCCCCATAGAGTAACATTACCGACGCATTGCGATGTATTCACACACGTCGCAACCGTCGTGCGACGGTTGCGCCGTGTTGTAGCGGACCGCTGGGAGCAAAAAACGTTAAATGTAACGTTTTTTGCTCCAGACGGACCGCTTTTTCCGACCGCGCATGCGCGGCCGGAACCCCGCCCCCACCTCCCCGCACCTCACAATGGAGCAGCGGATGCGCCGGAGAAATGCATCCGCTGCACCCGTAGTGCGGCGCTAACAACGCTAGCGTCGGAATCTCGGCCCGACGCAATGCGACGGGCCGAATTCCGACGCTAGTGTGAAAGTAGCCTTAGGGGTGCCAGATTTCCTTAAAAAATAGTACCCATCGGTTTCATCAATTCAAAAATCAATAATGCACCTGATAATAAGAAACTTTGTAATATATCCTATTAAGAGAAACCTCTTCATTTCTTCTCCAAAATTCTTAAATTGCCAGGTGAAATCTGTATTCAGTGAAGATAGTCACATAAAATCTAAGAGTGGAGATGACAGTCGCTACTGATGACATTCTAAGCAAGTGGAGGCTCCGCCTCTTCAAAGAATTTTATCAGCACCGACTGCCATCTTCAATCGCAGTAAAGCATAAATCTGTCTTCAGTGAATGCAGATTTTACCTGAGAATTTTGAGAGTGATCAATCCAGTCCTGGTAGAGAAAGCAGCAGATTTCTGTGAGAAGAACAATTACACTAAAGGGAATCTGTCAGCAGGTTTTGCTATGTAATCTGAGGACCGCATGAGGTAGGGAGTAAAACACTGAACTCAACCATGTATCACATGTCCGGCTGCCTGGTGGCGTTTACTTAGACCAGGGGTCCCCAACTCCAGGCCTCGAGGGCCGCCAACAGTGCAGGTTTTCAGGATTTCTTTAGTATTGCATCGGTGGTAATGTGATCATCTGCACAGGTGATGATTCCAACTCCTGTGCAATACTAAGGGAATCCTGAAAACCTGCACTGTTGGCGGCCCTCGAGGCCTGGAGTTGGGGACCACTGACTTAGACTGAAGGTTTAATCACCTGATGATTAGCGTTGCCCTGACTAGCAGGCATGTGCTTCCCAGTCCAATTCCACCCCCTTCTGTGATACGCAGCTCACGGTCTATAGCTACGTACATGGTACATGCAATGCTCTGCTGCATTGCTAGATCTGAAAACTATGATTGTGTCAGAACGGCTGCACACAGTAATCTAAGTGACACATCGTTGGATTCAGGGTCTCTTCCTACATCATGCTGTTATCAGATGAAGCAGCAAAAACCTGCTGACAGATTCCTTTTAAGTCGGGTTTATTACAACCTGGGTGGACATGTTTAGCGTATATGTTGGAAGATTTCCATGTATAACATCAAACATACACCGAATGTGTTTACAGAGTCAATATGACCTAGAATCCTTCCAGTCAGTCGGAAACTCAGCCATCATTCATCTCTCCACAGGAATTCTAGAATAGAAGTGGTCCTCTCTATAAAGACAAAACCTTGATTGTTGTCCATCATCTCCAACCTTTTATATCCTTAATTCCCGGAGGACTAAAATCTAACGTCATATGACAAATATCCATATTTACCCTCATCTGTAGCTCTGTGCCTGCTCAGTCCACATGAAAAAACATTGATCGAGCATCTGCCAGCTGGCAAAGCTGTTCATTCCAACACTCCAGCATTCTCCTTCTCATAGAAAGGGAACTAATCAGCAATATTTCCTAGCTCAGTTGCATATATGTGCACACCCTCATTATAGGCAGCTAGGTCATGTGATCTCCAGTCTAACAACTAGTCCGGTGATGTGATTGGCTGACGTGGGCAACAATAGATAAACTTAAACTCTACCCCATTAATTCTGTGTAATGTAAGAGAGCGGCTAAAGTCCTTACAGGAGGCCGTACATACAGGATGAGGCCGAATTACATAAGACTCCGCAGTTCTAGATATCTGTCTATTACATTGCTGCCATTAGACAAGAGCAATGTGATCAGACTTCACCCAATTACAATGCCAGGGGCATCATGGTAATATCCGTCGTTAGTAAGGGAACCATATGAGAGAAAAATAAATCAATATGGCAGACAAGTCTAACAGGGCACATCAACTACAGCTATACACAAGGCACACTCAAAAACCTCAAACATTTATTTCTTATCCTGCAATATACAGACACGAAAAACAAACCATGCACTGGTGATACTCGAACGAATCGCCATCATATTGGAAATAGAAAAAAAAATACAACAGCTGTTAGATCGCTCCCTAACTGCACTGTCGGGAATTTTTCAAGCAAGTATATTAGAAAATAGCTTAGAATATGGGACTAAAGATAGGGAGTTAATAGCAGAATTAAAGTTCCCTTCAGACCGCCCCCTTTAAAGATGAAATATTGTTAAGCCCCCCAGAACTACAGCTGCAATGTTCAGGCTCTTTATATGGTTTACATCTGCGCTCCACCAGTGCAAGTAAAAGCGGATTGATTGGGATGTCTGGTATTGGACTCCTAGAGATCTGATTTTGATGGGCGATTAATCTGTTAGGCTAGGTTCACATTGCGTCAAGTACATGGCGTTAAACGGATGCGTTAAACGCATGTACAGAAAAGGAGCAAAAATATGTGAAATTCGTCGTCACGGTAACGCTAGCGTTAACGCATGTGATCGCGTTTTTTCATTTTGATGTCCGTTTACGAAGTATCCGTTTGTCTGCGTTTGTCACTGTCAATAAAGTTGTTCTTTTGTCATTGTCGGGTGTGGGCACAGACTCATTCTCCATTTTGAAAGCATTGCGTGAACTTCTGCTAGCAAGATGTTTGTGTCTGAGCTCGTCAGATTTCGCTTGATGCGGTTGCGACTTCGGCAGAGAAAGCGTAGTTCGCAAAGGAGATATTGGATCCACGAAGTGAATTTCTTGCGGAGTACATATGGTGCCTTTCACACCCTGTATGTGCAGCTTCGGGATCATCCCTTCAAATTCCAACGCTATCTACGGATGTCCATTGAGACCTTTGATGTTCTGCTCTTGCATGTGAAGGATGAGATACATCATCATCGCAGCACTTTTCGTGAAAGCATCAGTGTGGAGCAACGTTTAGTAGTGACTGTGAGGTAATTATACATTTTTTTTATCATTATATTGACAAAGACTAGATCTCGGTATCGTGTGGCCTAATGTTCATTTAGCAATTGTATATTCTATTGTAACTAGCCATTAGATGATCATTAAAATCCTAATTTTTTTTTGCTTTTTGTTTTTGAATGTCGACAGATATCTGGCTACCGGAGAAACTTTTGCGTCACTGCATTATCAATTTAGACTTGGGAAGTCAACAATTTGTCAACTGGTTCGGGAAACTTGTGATGCCATTTGGAACAACTTGCAACCACTTGTGCTACCAACACCGACATCAGAAATGTGGCTAGCGATTTCCCAACAGTTTGAGGATGTGGCTAATTTCCCCAATTGTATTGGTGCCGTGGACGGAAAGCACATTCGGATTCAGAAACCTGCGCATAGTGGTTCCCTCTACTATAACTATAAGAAATACTTTTCTATAGTATTGATGGCGATTGCGGATGCCAGGTACCGTTTTGTTGCTGTGGATATTGGTGCTTATGGCCGGACTAACGATTCCAGAGTATTCAGAGACTCCAACATGGGCCGATGTTTGTACAGCCAACGTTTAAACATACCCTCATCACGACCTCTTCCGGGGACCGAAGGCCCAAGTTTGCCCTATGTTTTAGTTGGTGACGAGGCCTTCCAACTAGGACAAAATCTCCTCAAGCCCTACTCAAGCCGTAGTCTAGACTCCAGCAGGCGCATTTTTAATTATCGCTTGAGCCGGGCCAGACGTTATGTGGAGTGTGCCTTTGGCATTTTGACATTAAAATGGCGGATTTTACTAACCTGCATGCAACTGCAACCTGAAAATGTGGACCGTGTTGTGAAGGCGTGCATCTGTCTGCATAATTTTGTGGCGAGACATGAACCCCAGGTGGTAGACCCCGATGATTGCGAGTCGAACCTCAGTAGCACTGAATCGAATGCAGTTCGGTCAACAGCACAAATAATGAGGATTCGTGATCAATTTGCACATTATTTCACACATGAAGGCCATGTTCCATGGCAAGACAGATACGTGTGAAAATATTGTAAAGTCTTCCTGATGTCGTGTAAAAAGTTATGTTGTTTAACCTGATGTCCTGTAAAAAGTTACGTAGTGTAAAAAGTTACCTTATGTCGTGTAAAAAGTTGTTTAACCTGATGTCGTGTAAAAAGTTATGTTGTGTTAAAAGTTAAAGTCATACAAGAATCTTAAATTTGAAACAGTTTACTAAATGTTTATGGATTTTTCCAACAAACTGTTGGTACACAGGTTTAACATATGATATCCCATAGGGATGAAAAAAAAGGAAAATAGAAATTCACAACAAAAAAACATAACAAAAAAAAAAGAAAACTTGCAACGCGGTAATTGCACCTGGCTGGGGACAGTGAACGGTACTAAAGACTTTGGTACTGCACGGGAGTATTGTCTGCCCAACTATATGATGGACTGCTACATTGTCTATGAGGTTCCACGCTCGTTTCACCCCGGCCTCTATATTGAGGGTTGTAGGGCGGCATGTCCAGTCTTGTTCTTGTTCCCGATGGAGCGGGTTCCTGGGGGCCCACAAATTCCTCTAGAAGCTCGTTCAGTCTTTGTCTAAACATAAGGTTTCTATGTGCCGGGATATTTTGTGCTACAGGCACATAGGACAAGAAAAGTAGCTTCCACTCATTAGCAGAGTATACAGACTCGCGTGCTTGCAGCTCGGTAATTTCTCGCCTCAGGTCTTTGAGCTCACTGCGACACATGTCCTCTACCCGTTGGAGTCCATCCACGATAATTGCATCAGCTTCATCTTTTTGTGATGCTCGCTTGCGTCCACGCTGTGATTGCAACCGGGCACTCACACCTGCAGCAACAGTGCTTCTATCCGCAGATCGTGGCTCGCTGATGCCAGACACATCTTCAGGTTGCGTTGGTTCCACTGGAGAAGGCTCCAGTTCCTCTGTCGGTCTAGGAGCAGCGGTACTGCATATCGTGCTGTAACCCAAAAAAAAAAAAAGTAAATTAGTTTCCTTTAAACAATTTTGTCTCGCACACAGACCTATTTGTACTTACGAGCGCTGAGACAATGTTTTTTGAAGAAAGAGCAGTTGGTCGTAATGCACATACGGGGTCACCCGTTTACCAATGGATCCGCTTGGTGCATTCTGACTGTTCCGGTAGTCACGGACAAAGCGATCGCGGATGGACTTCCAACGGGTATGGACAGCATCGGCTTTAAATTTAAAAAAAAAATTATATATATATATATATATATATATATATAAAAATAGTAGATAGATAGTTTTAAGATATAGGAAACATTTTTCATAGTTTGCTAGGATAGTTGACATATAAATAGTAGATAGATAGTTAAGAAATAGTTTAGAAATAGTGTATAGATAGATATATATATAGTGTACAGATAGTTGATAATTGAGAGATAGACAACAAGTGGATAGGTTGATAGGATAGAATTTTTTTTTTTTTTTGGTTAACATTTTCCGATGTTACGTCACCAATATTTACCAATTTTTTTCTTTGAGGTTGTCGACTTCTCCATGTATCGGGGATCAAAGTGACAGATTATTTGATCCCACAACTTCCGGTTCTTCACGATGTCATGGTGGGAGCTGTCGCTCTGGTCCCATATGGAGGGGTTGGCTTCCACAAGGTTGATCAGTGTCTCGTTGTGGATAGTCAATGGCTCTTCGTCAACGACAATCCTTTTTTTTTTGGCCGCTGACTTGGACTATGTAAACACAAAAAGTTATGTTGATAGTGTCAATTTCACTGGATGGCCATATTCATATATACAGAGATAGATAGATACATAGATATAGCAATAGATAGATACATAGATATAGATAGATACATAGATAGATAGATAGATAGATAGATAGATAGATAGATAGATAGATAGATAGATAGATAGATAGATAGATAGATATCGATAGATATATAGATACATAGATATAGATAGATATATAGATACATAGATATAGATAGATAGATACATAGATATAGATAGATATAGATATATAGATACATAGATATAGATAGATAGATAGATAGATACATAGATATAGATAGATAGATAGATACATAGATAGATACATAAATATAGATGGATAGATATAGATAGATTGATAGATACATAAATATAGATAGATAGATATAGATAGATATATAGATACATAGATATAGATAGATAGATAAATAGATAGATACATAGATATAGATAGATAGATAGATAGATAGATAGATAGATAGATAGATAGATAGATACATAGATATAGATAGACAAATAGATGGAGCGATAGATAGTTGATAGATAGTTTATAGGTATAGTAGATAGAAAGTGAATAGATAGATTGTTGATAAATATTGGATAGAATATTTCTAATTTTATATTTACCACTGGCAGTTGTGGCGATGACAGACGGCTAGGGACCTTCTTTCTTTTGTGTCCTCCGTGTGCCACAACCTATTGTGTATGTAAAATGTAAAAAAAAAAAAATTAACATTAAATAATGTATTCATTGGATCAATAAATTTATGCATGAAAAATTCAACATGTGTGCTATGTACCTTTGTGCTTTTAGCATGTTTTTTGGGGGGTGGTCTAGCAGCCTCGGGCTCAGAAGACTCCTATTCACAATAAAACAATAAACGGGATTGTTATGCCTAGCTCAATACAATGGAGTTTCACACAACATTATAGTGGTTTTTTAAAGTGCAAGCCTACCGACTGTGACGAAAAAATCGCAGACACGCTGCTGCTGCTGCTGACATCTGTATCCGACATCTGTGTGCAACAAAGCAATACATGTTTAGTACACACACATCCGACGGACATTACAGACTCCCATGATGTATACTGAGATATATATATAGAAATGTACTTACATTTCAGGAGAGCTATTGCAACACTCTGTCACGTGCAGTAAATGTGTGGGTGGTATATTCCTCCTTTAATGGCCGAAATCACACTTCCTGTCACATGACACGTGACCACCCTCAAACGCTATTAAAACGTGTGGTCCTATTTGGAAATTTTTCATGATTTGCGTCTGACTGCGTTTGCCATAGCCTTCTATGGCAGAATGAACGCTTCCGTTAGTAGTGCGTTAGCTTGGCCGGACCCGAGAACGCTGCAAGCCGCGTTGAAGGTCCGTCAGAAAAAAAACGTTATGTGACAAACGCATACCAATTTAGGGATGCGTCACGATGCGTTAGACAATGCAAGTCTATGGGCGCGTTGGTATGTGCGTTACATTGCGTTTTTACTACTTAAAAACGAGTCCGTTAGACGGACACACCTAGCGCAATGTGAACCCAGCCTTAGTCCTGAACAACCCCTTTAAAAAGGTGTTATCAGATTCCAGCTGTCATTGCTATAGCACTGATCCGAATGCAACACCCCAAGTGCGACCTGCTCTAATTATTATTATTTATTATTATTATTCTCAGAAATGATACAGTACAGTATTCTCTTCAGTTCCATTCTTCCATAAGCTAAACTTGACATTAGAAGTCATTTAGATATATAAAAGAACAAGTCGGATTACATTTTAGTACATATCCTTTCAAATATCAATTAAAATAAACTATAATCTAATTTGCGGGCACATTGGCTACCGGGAACCTCTACAGCCCCGACTATGTCCAGAGTGCTGGATGTACTTTTGTAGTTACTCGACCATGATGAAGTGTCTGGGCAGAAATGCTGACGGGACTTTGCAGAAGGACGGGCATTATAGCCAACCTGCAGCTGCATCCAGCAACGCCACCAAGAGAATATCAAAATGTTCATCACATACATGTCCTGAATAGAGCATGATCACCCGACTGGATTCTTCCTCGTCAGCAAGATGCGGATGTGACGGGCAAACAAAACAAATGCTGGAGATTACAGATAGAACTAGCCTGGAAACTGCTCTTCTGTGCAGATAATGGGATCACATGGCTAATTCAACCCATTTATTCTAGACCATAATTTGAGCAGATGGCAGAGAGGCAATTGTAACAAGTCTAGATTTTGTTACGAGGAACACTTCAAAGCGTTAACGCAACACTACAGTCAGTAACCAGAACTCGCCTTACAGTGTTCATACATACTCTCAACAGGTAGTGTACATTAGGCCTCATTCAGACACCCACCTTTGTTTCTCTACATAAAAAAATGGTACGAGTGTCACCCGTGTTTTCGATCAGTGTCAATGTTTACCATCAGTGATATTCACATATCTATATACATAATTGTCTAAGGGCCACTTCTGTCTGTCTGTCCTTCTGTCACGGTTATTCGTTCACTGATTGGTCTCGGCAGCTGCCTGTCATGGCTGCCGCGACCAATCAGCGACGGGCACAGTCCGATTAGTCCCTCCCCTACTCCCCTGCACTCACTGCCCGGCGCCCGCTCCGTAATCCCCTCCGGTCACAAAGGGTTAATGACAGCGGTAACAGCATCACTAGGCAATATACTACGTGGCCGGGCAATATACTATGTAACTGGGCAATATACTACGTGGCCGGGCAATATTCTACGTAACTGGGCAATATACTATGTGGCTGGGCAATATACTACGTGGCCGGGCAATATACTACGTAACTGGGCAATATACTACGTGGCCGGGCAATATACTACGTAACTGGGCAATATACTACGTGGCCGGGCAATATTCTACGTAACTGGGCAATATACTATGTGGCTGGGCAATATACTACGTGGCCGGGCAATATACTACGTAACTGGGCAATATACTACGTGGCCGGGCAATATACTACGTAACTGGGCAATATACTACGTGGCCGGGCAATATACTACGTGGCCGGGCAATATACTACGTGGCTGGGCAATATACTACGTAACTGGGCAATATACTACGTGGCCGGGCAATATACTATGTGGCCGGGCAATATACTACGTAACTGGGCAATATACTACGTGGCTGGGCAATATACTACGTAACTGGGCAATATACTACGTGGCCGGGCAATATACTACGTAACTGGGCAATATACTATGTGGCCAGGCAATATACTACGTAACTGGGCAATATACTACGTGGCCGGGCAATATACTACGTAACTGGGCAATATACTACGTGGCTGGGCAATATACTACGTGGACATGCATATTCTAGAATACCCGATGCGTTAGAATCGGGCCACCATCTAGTGTATGTATGTATATATATAATAATAATAATCGTTATTTTTTTATATAGCGCTAACATATTCCGCAGCGCTTTACAGTTTTGCACACATTATCATCGCTGTCCCCGATGGGGCTCACAATCTAGAATCCCTATCATACAGTATGTTTTTGTATACACACATACATACACACACACATTTTGCCGATTAGTTTACTATCATTTCATTGATTATTTTACTACTATGTATGTAAAGGCTAATTTTGTGAGTTAAGTGTAACAGAATAAGTTGGCAGTATATAGATATTATTAGTGGCAGTCATTTATCTCTCATACATAGCACAGCTGCGGACCCCTTTATATAGAGTGCAGCTGTATGTCCCATGCTCCACAAAGGCCTTATAATGTATGGTGCGTCAGCCGCATGCCCCCTTCAGGGCTCTGCTGTGCTTCTGCATATTTGTAGAAAAGTGATGCTGCCACCTACTGGGGAAATTAAGTATGTCTCCTCTAAAACAGAGAAGACAATTATTACAAACTAGATGGTGGCCCGATTCTAACGTATCGTGCGTTACCCGCGGCATAACGCGGTCCGTTACCGCCGGCATTAACCCTGTGTGAGCGGTGACTTGAGGGGAGTATGCGGGCGCCGGGCACTGACTGCGGGGAGTAAGGAGCGGCCATTTTCTTCCGGACTGTGCCCATTGCTGATTGGTCGTGGCTGTTTTGCTGCGACCAATCGGCGACTTGGATTTCCATGACAGACAGAGGCCGCGACCAATAAATATCCGTGACAGACAGACAAAAGGACAGACGGAAGTGACCCTTAGACAATTATATAGTAGACTAGATGGTGGCCCGATTCTAACGCATCGGGTATTCTAGAATATGTATAGTAGTATATTGCACAGCCCACGCAGTATCTAACACAGCCCACGCAGTATCTAACACAGCCCACGCAGTATCTAACACAGCCCACGCAGTATCTAACACAGCCCACGCAGTATCTAACACAGCCCACGCAGTATCTAACACAGCCCACGCAGTATCTAACACAGCCCACGCAGTATCTAACACAGCCCACGCAGTATCTAACACAGCCCACACAGTATCTAACACAGCCCACGTAGTATCTAACACAGCCCACGTAGTATATAGCAATGTGGGCACCATATCACTGTTAAAAAAAGAATTAAAATAACAAATAGTTATATACCTCACCTTCCGGCGCCCCCCCGGATCAAGCCCAGGCCTTTAGCGATGCTCCTCGCGACGTTGCAGTCCAAAGAATGCATTGCGGCAATAACACATGATGATGTAGTGGTCTCGCGAGACCGCTACATCATCGCCGATCATTGCCGCAATGCATTCTTGGGACCGGAGCATTGCGAGGAGCGGGAAAGGCACCGGAAGGTGAGAATATAATGATTTTTATTTTTTTTAATTATTTTTAACATTAAATGTTTTTGCTATTGATGCTGCATAGGCAGCATCAATAGTAAAGAGTTGGTCACACAGCGTTAATTGCAGCGTTAACGGACTACGTTACACCGCAGTATGCCGCGGTTTAACGGACTGCTAAACCGCTATGGGGGCACTGACAGGAGGGGAGTAGGGAAGGGCGAATTCGCGGCCGGACAGTGCCCGGCGCTGATTTGTCGCGGTCGGCCGCGACCAATCAGCGACGAGGGTTTTCCATGACAGACAAACAGACGGAAGTACCCTTTAGACGATTATATAGAAAGATGGTCAAATAGTAAGTGGAAGACTAAGGGAAAAAAAGTTATTATATCAGTAGGGTCAGTCACCAACAGCCCCTCCATTTTATACTATACTAGATTGTGGCCCAATTCTAACGCATCGGGTATTCTAGAATATGCATGTCCACGTAGTATATTGCACAGCCCACGTAGTATATTGCCCACCCACGTAGTATATTGCCCAGCTACGTAGTATATTGCCCAGCCACGTAGTATATTGCCCAGCCACGTAGTATATTGCCCAGCCACGTAGTATATTGCCCAGCCACGTAGTATATTGCCCAGCCACGTAGTATATTGCCCAGCCACGTAGTATATTGCCCAGCCACGTAGTATGTTGCCCAGTCACGTAGTATGTTGCCCAGTCACGTAGTATGTTGCCCAGTCACGTAGTATGTTGCCCAGCCACGTAGTATATTGCCCAGCCATGTAGTATATAGCACAGAGCCACGTAGTATACAGCATAGACATGTAGTATATTGCCCAGTCATGTAGTATATTGGCCAGTCACGTAGTATATTGCCCAGCCACGTAGTATGTTGCCCAGCCACGTAGTATGTTGCCCAGCCACGTAGTATGTTGCCCAGCCACGTAGTATGTTGCCCAGCCACGTAGTATGTTGCCCAGCCACGTAGTATGTTGCCCAGTCACGTAGTATGTTGCCCAGTCACGTAGTATGTTGCCCAGCCACGTAGTATATTGCCCAGCCACGTAGTAAATTGCAGAGCCACGTAGTATATAGCACAGAGCCACGTAGTATACAGCATAGACATGTAGTATATTGCCCAGTCATGTAGTATATTGGCCAGTCATGTAGTATATTGCCCAGCCACGTAGTATATTGCCCAGCCACGTAGTATACAGCACAGAGCCACGTAGTATACAGCATAGACATGTAGTATACTGCCCAGTCATGTAGTACATTGGCCAGTCACGTAGTATATTGCCCAGTCACGTAGTATATTGCCCAGTCACGTATTATATTGCCCAGCTACGTAGTATATTGCCCAGCCAGGTATGTACAGTAACAGCCAGGTATGTAACAGGTTAAAAAATTTACTAAGAAACATATACTCACTTTCCGAGGGCCCCTCGTAGTTCTGTCACCTGTGTGCGGTGCACGTGGCAGCTACCAGTCCCAGGGTTGGTATGAGCGCAGGACCTGTGATGACGTCGCGGTCACACGACCGTGATGTTATGGCAGGTCCTTCTCGCATACCATCCTTAGCACCGGAACTTGCCGCTTGCACTGCCGAGGACAGGGCGACACGTCGGAGGGTGAGAATAACGTTTTTTTTATTATTATTATTATTTGTAACATTAGATCTTTTTACTATTGATGCTGCATATGCAGCATCAATAGTAAAAAGTTGGTCACACAGGGTTATTAGCTGCGTAACCGGAGTGCGTTACACCGCGCTCCGGTAACGCTGGCATTAACCCTGTGTGAGGGCTGACTGGATGACTGGAGGGGAGAATGGAGCGGGCACTGACTGCGGGGAGGAAAGAACGGCCATATTGCCGCCGGACTGTGGCCGTCGCGGATTGGTCGTGGCAATGGTCGTGGGCGTTTTGCCACGACCAATCAGCGACTTGGATTCCATGACAGACAGAGGCAGCGACCAATGAATATCCGGGACAGACAGAAAGACGGAAGTGACCCTTAGGCAATTATATAGATGACTGAAGGTGCTTTTTTATATTAATAAACCTCCTCCTTTACCATTTTAAATCTATAATATTGTTTCATAAATGTAATGGTGTTAGCCAGCTTATCAGACTTTTTAAAGACAGCTGTCATTGTTCTAAAATAATAAAAGACATCGTACTCGCCTATTCTTTACCCAGCGATCTAGTGTCGAGTCTCCTGCAGTGCTCCCAGTCTTTCTTTACATGCCAACGGCACATGACTGATACCAGTGGCCTCTGATGCCGTACTACTGGCATCATCACTCCCACCCCTGTGCGGTTACACCAGTATAGCATGTGACTGCTACTGCCAGAAAACTTTTGTTGGTGACCAAATACTTATTTTCCACCATAATTTGCAAAATAAATCTTGCCAAATCAGACAAGGTGATTTTCTGGATTTGTTTTCTCATTTTGACTCTCATATTTGTGGTCTACCTATGGTGTCAATTACAGGCCTCATCTTTTTAAAGGGAACCTGTCAACCAACCCCCCCAGGCATTTGTAACTAAAAGTGCCACCTTGAGCGGCACTAATGCTGCATTCTGCCAAGGTGGCTCTTTTAGTTTGAGTCCCTTCCACCGCTGAAAGAATTGTTTTTATACCCACATCAGTGAGACCCACATCTATCATACAAATGGCTTGTCCCACGACTATGGGAAATGGTTCTCATGTTGGGTATATGCCTTGATCTCAAACAGCAGACAAAAAGCAAACAGAGCAGTCATGTGTTTATCGTGTCATTACATTAAACTATATGAGTCAGAAAAGAGCTACTTGGAACGATACCCAACTATAAAACAATTATACTTTCCAGGAGTCGGCCTGATAATGAAAATGACTCCAAGAGAACTTATTCAGCAGGTCACAAAATTTACAAGCTTCTGACTTTATCAAAAGGTAAAAAAAATTTTTTACTATAAATAAATGAATAAAAGCTAAGCCAAAAGTTGATTTAGGCCCCATTCAGACATCTATTTTTCAAGTATGCCTTGTATCTGTGACTTTAACGTATAAAACACAAACCAAAACAGCCTGTGTCTGTATTTGATCCAAGTCACGGAACACAATCTTGTCATACAAGTCTATCACTCCATACAAATCAATGACAGCTGACAGAATCGATGCCAGAGGTGTCCTGTCCATTTTTAATATCGTAAAGAGTAGGAGAAACTCTGAAATTTTTATGGATCTTTTTAATTTCATGAGAAAATCACCAATGAAACACTTGTGGTTAAAACGGACACACTGACCAAATACTGATGAAAACCTCATGCAAAACAGTCATGAAAATCTGTTCATTCTTCTCATTTGTTATATATGCTCGCCTCTGGCATTTAGGGATTGCCAGTGTTAGTTATTACTGCCTGGTTCTGAAGTTGGAGGTGTATTTGGAGATTGTGCAGGCTATTATAGCTTGGAGTTTTGTCTGGTGCACATCCTGATCCTCTCCTATTTGGTTTCTCCTTCCTTTAACTCCAGTGTCCCTCTGTGTTGTTTGGGGAGTGTACTTTGTATGGTTGGTATTTTCATTTATCCCTGTTTGTATTCCCTCATTTGTCTGGTTAGTGTGTTTACTATACACTTCAGCTTCCCACTACCCTGGGTGGGGGAGGGTAAAGACCAGGGTAGATATAAGAGCATAGCAAGGCATCTCCACCTTCAGGAGTAATCTGAAGGACAGGGATAAACCAGGGCAACCCTAGTTCTAGGGACCTGGTTAGCGCCCAAAGTCTTAACACCTGTGTGACAGATTATTTACCTGTCTGGTAGGAACAGACTAATGTATTTAGGCTTCACGTGTCAGAAATGTGATAAAGCAAATAGATTCTAATTAAAAGAATGTGAATGTGTGCAAATTTAGTTTCTCACTGCATAAATAAAGAGATTCTGGGTAATTCTGTAGCATTTGGTTACCAAACACAGACTGAAAAACCCTTTAGCGCAGAGAAAAAGGAGAGGAGCTGACTGCAGCGGCCAGATTATATCGCTTTATTTTTTGTTAGAAAATAGAGCATCTGCAATCTGATTGGTTGCCTTATAAACAGTTCCATTTTTATAATTTGTAAAAAAAAAAATAATAAAGTAAAGACAAATAAATGTAAAAGGAATCTGACAGCAGGTTTTTGTTATTTAATCAAAGAGCAGCAAACTATAAAACACCAAAGCCTAATTCCAGGGATGTGTCACTTATTAGGCTGTGTGTTGTAGTTTTAATCAGCAGATTACCACATCCTGATTAGGTCTCATGTGCAGCCAGTCCAGCTAATCTGTGTAACCCAGTCACCACCACAAATTAGCAAATTGCTGACAACGTACTCATGAAGATGCCAAACAGGGGTGTGAGCGAGACTGTATAGCATTTTAACCACTGCTACATCTACTGCAGATGTAGATGCTATCAAAACTGCACCAAACAGTCCAGTAAGTGATGCATCCCTGGAATCAGGCTCTCTAGCTCTATATTCTTTATACTGCTCTCATAGCAAAAAAATGCGGACAGTTTTCCTTTAAGACAACCTTCCCGACCTCTCCCTTTAAAACTAAGTATAACTATAACTCTATGACAACTATGAACAGACAAAGCAAACTAAGGCTACGTTCAGACTAGCGTTGTGCGCCGCTGCGTCGGCGACGCAACGCACGCAAAAACACGGCAAAACGCACGCAAAAACGCTGCGTTTTGCGAGGCGTGCGTCGTTTTTTGCCTAAAATCGGACGCAAGAAAAATGCAACTTGTTGCGTTTTCTTGGTCCGACGCTTGCGGCAAAAAAGACGCATGCGTCGCAAAATGCAACAAACAAAAACGCATGCGTCCCCCATGTTAAACATAGGGGCGCATGACGCGTGCGTCGCCGCTGCGTCGCCCGACGCTAACCCAACGCACACTAGCACAACGCTAGTCTGAACGTAGCCTAAGATGTGAATAGTGAGTATGTGGGTATGTTCACATTTGTTACCTGCACAAGGGATTTTCAATCTGCATATGCAGTGCAGCAGCAGCACGGTACATGAGAATTTAGCAAATCTCACCCAAGTGTTGCGGAAAAATCTAAACCAACCCATGGCAAAATCCAAAGTAAAAAGGGAAATGTATGCATGTGAATGTACCTATATAGAACATTTCCATAAATTTGATTACCATGACTACAAAAAATGTTCTGCTGGACAACTCTTTTAATCATCATAAGCAGCACAACACAATTTTGTTTCATTGTGTTTTAAAGGACTTCTTAACATATCCTATTGGAAAAATACTACTTCTACGTCAGCGCTGATCCCAGCGGAGCTGCTTCCACATTGGGTTTGACAAAGTAGAGACCTCCCTAGCACATAGCAAACAATAAGTATAAAAGGGGGCTGGCTAACTGGCTCATTACAAAAGCTAAGCCAGCTTCCTTCACCATTCTAGATTATTCTGAGATATGGGAGGATGCTGGCTTAGCTGTTGAAATTAATGCTGCCCCTTCATACATAGTTCTGATATCGCGCCAACGAAAGAAGCTCTCATGTGTTGGGCCCAATGCAGAAGTGAATCTGCCATGAAGGCAAGACTGGCCCTGAAACCAGGACATCGGAGCACATTTAAGGATAAAAGTGCCTTTATATGACATTTTAAACACAATGGAACATATTTTTCTTCTGCTGGATATCCCCTTTGTTCTCTCCTCCATTGTGTTTCGCCTCCACCGGCAGTAAATTACAGCAGTGTACCCTGTTTCATCTCCGACAGGCTACTGTGCCAGAAGAAAGAAAGCTACATGAACAGAGCCTATTAGTAATGCTCTAACTTTCTATCCTTGTATATATATATATATATTCCATCAGCCATAAAAGCAAAAAAAGAAAAAACCCAAAAACAGTCACTGTCCTTATTTTGAAGCCACTGATGTTCAATTACAAAACTGTCTATGCAAAAAACGCATGGAAAACTGTGCGACTTTTCTGGTTACTGAACAAATTGGAGAAAACAGACAAAAAGTAGTTAAAAGGCTCCATTTTTTTGCGAATGGCATAAAATAATGAAAGTAGTCATACTCACCTTACCGATTCCAGTTAGCTTTAGTTCTGATGCCTCATAGGCAGCTTTGCCAGTTTCTATACTATCTGACCTCCCTAGATAGGCGGGTGATAAAAAACTATGGGAAATCTTATATAATTAAAATACAAACATTACTTACCTGTTAAATCCCCAGTGATTCCAGAGAGGGGATACTGGTGATCCCACTGATTGCGGTTACTGTAGAATTACATACTGGTGATCAAAACTCAATTCAGTAGAATCATAAGCGTATGACTATGGTAGCACTATAATAGGGTATCCGTGCTCCTCCGACTGGACAATATGTACTCACTTTGCGCAGTCCTTGAAGGCAGTCACGTGCCCACAAACACACAGTGGTATCATCACACATGGCAGACAATAGTATATATTTATTCTAAATATTTTTTTTCACCATCATGTCCATAGATTTCTGCAATTTCCATGCATATTAATACACAGAAATTATACAACAGCTTTTCCGGCTGTGAATATATCCTTACTATAATCCAGTCATGTAGAGAGGCCTTTTTCTCTTAGGCTATGTGCACACATTGCGGATTTTGATGCGATTCCGCAGCATTTTTGGATGCGCGTAATTGCATCAAATCCGCAGTGTAATGCACAACCAATGTTAGTCAATGGGAAATTAAGAACTGGTGTGCACATGCTGCGGAAAAATACGGACAAATTCTTTTTGCGGATCTGCGATTCTGCACCCATTGACTTACATCGAGTCAGGCAAATCCGCAGCAAAACCGCAGGTTTAAAAAGATCTGCGTGTTTGCTGTGGAGTTGCGTGCGAGAAACGCTGCAGATAGGGAGGCGGAAGAAGTGTGAGGGCGGAGACTGTATCTGTGCAGAGAAGATGTGCGTGTCTGTGTGCAGGTGTCTGTAGGCGTGTGTGTGTGTGTTTGTGTGTGTGTGGCTGGCATCGTCCGACAGGACTACTAGTCCCATCCGGCTATGCCTGCTACAGTGACAGCTAGCCGATGATAGAACAGTAGTAAACCCATCATCCGGCTACAGTGTTCAAGTGTAAAAAAATAAAAAATAAAAAAAACCACACATACATACACACACACACACACACACACACACACACACACAGTACATACTCACCATACAGCTAACCCGCGATGCCCTCAATCACCTGTAAAAAAAATAAATAAAACCAACAGCATACTCCTTGTTCCGACGTAATCCATTTAATAACGAGTGTCCCACGACGATCTCCCGGGTAGAGCTGTCACATTGGCAGATGTGACCGCTCTCCAGGGGCCACCAGTGTTACAATGACAGCAGGTATCCTTCCACAGTATATCACTCCGCCGTCAGAGGTCAATTGAGTTCAAGCTGTCACTTGTGTCACTTGAACCCTAAAGGCCCCTTCACATTAAGCGACGCTGCAGCGATACCGACAACGATTCGGATCGCTGCAGCGTCGCTGTTTGGTCGCTGGAGAGCTGTCACACAGACCGCTCTCCAGCGACCAACGATGCCGGTAACCAGGGTAAACATCGGGTAACTAAGCGCAGGGCCGCGCTTAGTAACCCGATGTTTACCCTGGTTACCATGCTAAAAGTAAAAAAAAACAAACACTAGATACTTACCTACAGCTGTCTGTCCTCCAGCGCTGCGCTCTGCTTCTCTGCTCTCCTCCTGTACTGTCTGTGAGCCGGAAAGCAGAGCGGTGACGTCACCGCTCTGCTTTCCGGCTCACAGACAGTACAGGAGGAGAGCAGAGCACAGCGCTGGAGGACAGACGGCTGTAGGTAAGTATGTACTGTTTGTTTTTTTTTACTTTTAGCATGGTAACCAGGGTAAACATCGGGTTACTAAGCACGGCCCTGCGCTTAGTTACCCGATGTTTACCCTGGTTACCAGTGAAGACATCGCTGGATCGGTGTCACACACGCCGATCCAGCGATGTCAGCAGGAGTCCAGCGACAAAATAAAGTTCTGGACTTTGTTCAGCGACCAACGATCTCCCAGCAGGGGCCTGATCGTTGGTCGCTGTCACACAGAACGATTTCATTAACGATATCGTTGCTACGTCACAAATAGCAACGATATCGTTAACAATATCGTTATGTGTGAAGGTACCTTAAGTGCAGAAGCCGCATCCTATACATAGACATATTTATCTTGCGGAGACTGTGCGTCTCCGCATGATAAATAGACATGCTGCGGTCTAGAAAGACGTGCTGCATGTCCAGTTAAGCAGCTCTGCCACCTGCGTGTTTGTACGCATAGTGGAGATGGGATTTCCAATACGCTGTAACATCTGGACGCTGAGGATTGGATGCTGCGGCTGTACGCAGCATCCAATCCGCAGCAAATATTGAAGGCATATGCCCCGTGGAAACATAACCTTAGGCCGGCATCACACATAACGTATTAAAAAAAAAAAAAATTGGTCCGTTTTTGAAGGCCGAGAATCACAGAAATGTTCTATACAACAGTGATCCGTCAGGCGGGGCTACCGCTGATGTCACTGAGCATGCGCAAACTCAGCCTGGGAAAATGTTCAGAAACTTTCCCACGCTACAGAGTTCATGTCCGGTCAGGTGGGGAGGCTTTCATTCATTACACAATGGTTTACAGCTGGGATGGTAGCATTAGCACCCCTCCCGGTTGCAAACTATTTAACCCCTTGAGATGGATTGCAGCGTGGGATTTGACTGTACAGCGGACAGATATGGGATATTATTGCTTTTTTATTTTTGATTTTTTTCAGGAGAACGAGGGCTTCACTTGGAGTGTAATAAAGTCGGAAAACCTGTGTGTTTAATTATTTCATTAAAAGACTTTATTCTTAATGCATGTGTATTTTTTAAACCCATTCATACTATTGGATTAGTAATGGATAGGTGTCTTATTGACACCTCTCTATTATTAACCGGGCTTAATGTCACCTTACAATAGCAAGGTGACATTAACCCCTTATTACCCCATATGCCACAGCTACAGGGCAATGGGAAGAGAGAGGCTAAGTGCCAGAATTGGCGCATCTTACAGATGCGCCTTTTCTGGGGTGGTGGGGAGCAGATATTTTCAGCCGGGGGGGAGCAATAACAATGGTCCCTTTCTAGGCTATTAATATCTGCCCTCAGTCACTGGCTTTCCCTCTCTGGCAATGAAAATTGCACGAGAGCCCACGGAATTTTTCCCCTGAATAAATTTGTCAATTTAACACCTACATCTCCAAATATATATCTATACTATGTGTATACATTTATTTTATCTAAGACAAAGCCAACAAAAAAATTGGCGACATTGTAGATATCAAGTCATATCATTACAGATACATATAGTCATAATGTCCCCAATAATAGGACAAATTTAATGGCCAATCATCTATTTCAAATAGAACATACAAATAAAGAATAAAGGATGATAAATAGGCCAATATAAATATGAAAATAGAAAAAACTTTATTGGAATATAGTACAAAGAACAAAACGGGTAAAAGGGTGGATAAAACCACAGTGCATATAAACAATTAAACAGAACGGGACATGGGGACCCTGGCTAGTAAAGTCCAAATAGTATATAGAAGATAATAGATGGTAAAATCATGGATAAAAATCTTACTGATGGCCCTAGAATGTAAACATAGGTACATTGGCCTAGAGCTAAATGCATAATAGTGGCATGAAATAGTCTTTAAAATAATATAGCATACCAAAGTATAGGTCCAGTGAATCACCGAAATTAGTCAGAAAGGAGCACAACAGGAGGCCAGGGATCACCACATCACCCCGACACGCGTTTCGGCAGAGTCTTTTATTTTATCTATTCTATTTTAACCTGTCAGTGTAATTTTACATTATAGCACCCTGAATTGCTGGCTTTTCTAAAGGACACCGATGCGTATTTATCGCAAGTCACACGCATGGTCCGTATGTAATCATTTTTTTTTCTGGCACCCATAGACTTCCATTGGCGAGTCTCAGGCATAATATGGTGCAAATCGCAACATGCTGCGATTTCTCTCGCATGTATAATACGCACGAGAAAAAAAACGGATGATGTGAGCTGCCCCATAGATTTTTTATCGCAAAGCACTCATCTGTATTTCTAGCTAGTGTAACGCTCGCCTTAGACTGAGTGACTGCTAGAGAGCCATATAGCTGCTTGCCTGAAGTGAGCAGTATATGGAGGGCACATTGCTCTTCTGCAAGAACAAACTTGTTACTTTTGCTTTTAAATACAGGAAATTGTGAATCCAACTTTCCATTAGTGACACTTTAAGGCCATGTTCACACAGTGCGTTTTTTACCGCGGAACCGCGGCGGTTTTGCCGCTGCGGTTCCGCAGCTGTTTTCCATGCAGGGTACAGTACACTGTACCCTATGGAAAACAGGACACACTGTGCACATGGTCCGGAAATTGTTAAAAAAAAGACGCGCTGAATAGCTCCCGGAAAAAAGAAGGAGCATGTCAATTCTTTTTCCGGAGCCGCAGCGGTTCTGCACCCATAGACCTCCATTGTGAGGTCAAAATCGCAGTAAAACCCGCAGATCAAAAATATATCTGCGGGTTTTACTGCGATTTGATGTGCAGAACCGCTGCAGCAGGAAGTGCGGGGAGCGGGCGGAAGTGCGTGGGCGGAGTGTGGCTGCCCCCCCCGTGTTCCGATCCCGCCCCCCCGTGCTCCGATGCCCCCACCCAGTGCTCCGATGCCCCCCCCCCAGTGCTCCGATGCCCCCCCCGTGCCCTAATCTCCCCCCCTTATACTCACCCGGCGTCCCGGTGTCCGTCCGGCCGTCTTCTCCCTGGGCGCCGCCATCTTGCAAAATGGCGGGCGCATGCGCAGTGCGCCCGCCGAATCTGCCGGCCGGCAGATTCGTTCCAAAGTGCATTTTGATCACTGAGATATAACCTATCTCAGTGATCAAAATAAAAAAATAGTAAATGACACACCCCCCCCTTTGTCACCCCCATAGGTAGGGACAATAAAAAAAATAAAGAATTTTTTTTTTTTTTTTTTTCACTAAGGTTAGAATAGGGGTAGGGGTAGGGGTAGGGTTAGGGGTAGGGTTAGGGGTAGGGTTAGGGGTAGGGTTAGGGTTAGGGGTAGGGTTAGGGGTAGGGGTAGGGTTAGGGGTAGGGGTAGGGTTAGGGGTAGGGTTAGGGGTAGGGGTAGGGTTAGGGGTAGGGGTAGGGGTAGGGTATTTTCAGCCATTTTAACCCTAAAAAAATTCCTAGAAAACACACAGACTCTGGCTAGAAAACTGCATCAAAAAAACGCATCAAAAAACGCATCAAAAAACGCATCAAAAACGGACCAAAAAAGGACCAAAAAAAGGACCTGCGTTTTCTGCCAAGAGCTGCAGTTTTTTAAAAAACAGTCAGGAAAAAAAAAGGATGGAAATCCTGAACGTGTGAACATACCCTAATTGTAGTATTTTGAACTGTTAAGATAAACATTGAACTGCAGGCATTTTTATGTGTTTTTTAACCCCTTAGTGACCGAGCCAAATTTTTGAAATCTGACCAGTGTCACTTTATGTGGTAATAATTCTGCAACGCTTCAACAAATCCCAGTGATTTTGAGATTGTTTTTTCGTGACACATTCTACTTTATCATAATGGTAAATTTAGTTCAACATTTTTTGTGTTTATTTATAAAAAAAAATCAAAAATTTGAGAAAAATGTTAAAAAATTAGCAATTTTCTAAATTTGAATGATTATCCCTTTAATCCAGATGGTCATACAACAGCAAACCATTAATAAATAACATTTCCCACATGTCTGCTTTACATCAGCACCATTTGTAAAATTTTATTTTATTTTGTTAGCATTTTAGGAGGTTTAAAAATGTAGCAGCAATTTTTCATTTTTTCAAAGAAATTTACAAAATTAATTTTTTTAGGGACTTATCCATGTTTGAAGTGACTTTAGGGGTCCCATATATTGGGAAACCCCCAAACGTGATACCATTTTAAAAACAGCACCCCTAAACATATTGAAAACTGCTGTCAGGTAGTTTATTAACCCTTCAGGTGCTTTACAGGAATTAATGCAAAGTGGTATGACAGAAATGAAAATGTGTATTTTTACCACCTAAATGCCGCTAACTTCTAAACAGATTACTGCAGCCGTCAGACTCTAAGGCCACTATTTGGTCATGAATTGCCATGGCAAACATCAGGACAACAAAATCATGATCTGAGGGCACCAATTGGGATAAAGAGGAAGCCCCCACACTCTGTTAACCATTTATAATGATGTAGTCACTATTGACAGCAGCATCTAAGGGGTTAAACAGATTTAGAAGGTGCAAATACTGATCGTAGCTGGTACAGCAAGTTGTCAGCTATAGTGTACAGCCGACAGATGATGGATTGTCATCTGTATGGGGAGGCTATGCTCTTATATCTAAGGTCAGTTAAAAGACGTATTGGCGGTCATTAAGGGGTTAAACATGCATTTTTAAGGGCTCTGTCTAAATTGTGGCTTTCAGTACAAGCATTTAAATGCCATTCTTTTACTAATGCCTTAAAGGAAATCTGTCACCAATTTTGCATCACTTGCTGGGTTGCTTGCTGCAGATTTGATAAAATCAGTGTTTTATCTGCTGCAGATCTAGCAGTTCCCTGAATGCTGAGCTCTGTATAATCCCGCCCACATCACTGACAGGCAGATTTCTGTGTACACTGTGCATAGCCAGAAAGCTTCCAATTGATTCACATAGATGTTAATGTGGGAATCGCTGCCTGTGAGTATGGAGCGGAGCGCCGGGGACACTGACTGCGGGGAGTATGGAGCGGGCGCCGGGCACTGTGACTGTAGGGGAGGGACTAATCGGATTGTGCCCGTCGCTGATTGGTCGAGGCAGCCGTGACCAATCAGCGACGCGGGATTTCCGTTACGGAAGTTGAGGACAGAAAGACGGAAGTACCCCTTAGACAATTATATATATATAGATCAGGTATTGCTGCATTTTTTTTGTGCCCAAACCTAAAGAAGTTGAATCAGATTACTTTTTAATGCACTAAACCTTTTCAGAATGCACAAAAGACAAATGTACCCTGACAGAAACATTTTTAAAAAATCTGCAAAAAACATGGAAAACACTCAGCAAAACCTGTTTTTTGACGTTGCTTCTTTATCGCCAAGAGAGCAGGTTTTGCCTACAGAAATGAAAGCGCAACATGTGAAGATAGCGCACACGTCTGGAATTTCCACGGCAATTCTGGAACTCCCTGCCGCGTGAAAAACGCATGTGGAATTGGCATGCGTTTTCCCGCTACACACTAGCATTTTGCAAGTGTAATTAGCTTGCAGAATGCTAGCGTTTTCCAAGCGATCTGAAGCATCGCTTGGAAAACTGATTAACAGGTTGGTCACACTTGTCAAACATAGTGTTTGACAAGTGTGACCAACTTTTTACTATTGATGCTGCCTATGCAGCATCAATAGTAAAAAGGTAGAATGTTAAAAATAATTTAAAAAAAATAATAAATCGTGATATTCTCACCTTCCGGCATCCCCGGCAGCCTTCCCGATCCTCGCGATGCTCCGGTCCCAGTAATGCCTAGAGGCAATGACCTCAGATGACGTAGCGGTCTCGCGAGACCGCTTCGTCATCACAGGTCGTTCTCGCAATGCATTATTGGGAACGGAAGCATCGCGAGGAGCGGGAACGCTGCGAGGGATGCAAAAAGGTGAGAATATGACGATTTATTATTTTAATTCTTTTTTTTAGCAATTATATGGTGCTCAGTCCGTGGATGACAGTCAACTCTCCTCCACCCTGGGTACCAACCGCATATGATCCGCTTACTTCCCGCATGATGGGCATAGCCACATGCGGAAAGTAAGCGGATCAATGCATTCCTGTGTGTGCGGAATCGCCGCGATTCCGCATTTTTTTTCCAGAATGCGATTGTGCAGCGCAAAAAAAGCATCATGAGCACAAAAAATGCGGATTGCATTCTAATACATAGGATGCTTAATGTATGCATTTTTTTCACAGTTTTACTGCGGTTTTATAGCGAAAAAACGCGACAATTCCTGAACGTGTGCACATATCCTAAAAGTGAGGCTACAAACATATTTTTGCCTGATCTTAACCTAGGAAACAATTACCGTAAGTAGGCCAGAGTATAAAGTATAACCTTTATTGGTGGAGGATGACAACTTAGTCACACCTTGATCATTCTACTCATAATTAAAGGATCAGCATCTTAAATAAAACAAGTTTATATACTTTCCCATTAAATAAAACAGGATGGTCTAGAAAATAAGTGAAATTGTACTGCACAAAGACTTCCCGTCATCAAGGTAAATGACAGGTGGAGCACAGCCTATGAATTGGTCATAAGAAACTGAAACATATGTCCTGTCACATAAAACATATGGCAGGTCTTCTATATACCTGTTTACGTTACTCTATGTGGCAGCCAAAACCATGGTTGGAAGATTTACTTTTAATCTACAATGTGGCAGAATCAATTTGCCAGGACATGCGGTAAGACTCCAATAAGACCAGAGTACGGAGGAAAACCTTGTGTAATAAGCGGCGTATAACCTGCTCACTTACCTGATTACCCAAACGCTCCTCTTTGTTAGGCATCAACGGTCTTTTGTGTCACAAACTTCACACATGCAAAAGGGTTTGTTTTACCTAGAAGGACTCACGTCATCTTAAATACTTCATTCAAGCGATTACCTCAATGATTACCGTAATCAAGTGACTTCGTTATTTCTGTTCTTAATAACAAAAAAAACACACACAACAACTCAAAAGGCTCATCCTGCTTGTATACAGATCACACAACATAAAAACAAGAAATCTCCTGTACCAACCAAGCTGCAAACTAAAAAAATCCTGACTCCATCCCATCTGGATTAAACAGAAGCTGAAATCGCTCTCAATTTAGTAACAAACATCAGGTAAAAGCTGTAGCCCACTAATGACCAGCAATAAACGTGGAGACTCATTGAGATCTCAAACAGAATTTGTCAGTAGGACTCTGCCATGTAATCCGAGGACAGCATGAGGTAGGGGTTAAAACACTGAACTCAACCATGTATCACGTGTGTTTACTTAGACTGAAGCTTTAATCCCCCCCTGGTGATTAACATTGCTGTGACTAGCTGGCCTCATCCTTGCAAGTCCGACTCTGCCCCCTTCTGTGATAAGCAGCTCACTGTCTATAGACCTTGTATATATAGAGCCTGGTGTGGGAGGGGTTAGCTTTCGCAGCTCTGCTGCATTGCTAAATCTAAAAACTGATAGGGTCAGAACTGCTGCACCCAGTAAAGTTTTTTTGTGACACATGCGTTAAAATCTATTGTAAAGGATAAAAAGGTTATATAAATAGAGACAAGTTGTTCCATTACTGTTGCAGATTTCTGTTTGTCACCAAGAGTCCATGAGCTGGTGGAAAAAGGGAAAACACCCCAACGCCTTCCATGTTGGTCAACTAGCACATCAACTCATTCAATAGTGACTGTTCAGACTTGAAAATAAAAAGAATTACGGTAACTTAAAGTCAATTCGAAGAGAACAAACCCTTTGCTGCACAGGCTGCGGTACACAGTCCGACCTCAGTGTTTGCACTAGGTTATGGGCTGCCTGCAGCATTTACAGCAGAGGGTGTGTTACAGTGAACTTTCCTTCAGACACAGATAATGATAATTATTATTAATGCCTAACAGCACATTTTAGCGATTTGCCTCCCCACCACCAACGTATTGGCCGCAGATACGGTTAATTAAACGGGAGAAAACTGCACAGCTAGCTGGAAGGCAGACACTGACAACTACCTTCTTGTCAAAGGAGTCTGGCTCGGAAAGCGTTTTTTTCTGAATCATGGTCTTAGAGCAGAAATAAAGCAAATGTGAACAATCTTCAACCAACAAGGCAGAATCAAAAGTAGTCGAGTAGCAAAATGATATAATGTGAACTGAATATGTTGGGAATTGTAAGTATGCAGGGCTATATAATGTGATGACTGCAATATATTAAAAGGATAAATACTTTGATGGGAGTGTTCCTTTAATAAGATCGAAGTTGTAAAGCAGTTTTACAAGCATTTTACAATTTTACGCATTTAAAGGGAATCTGTCACATGTGATCTATCTAAACTATTAACATGGTCTAACAGGTCATAGACTGCTGAGGAGAGTGATCCATATATATCAGATGCCCTGTTGTCCACAAATCATCTTTTATCACTTCATATAAATGATCTCTTCCAGACTGAGGTACTGGGAAGTCTGGTTCATTACACAATGGCTTATGGTCAGTATGGGACTTTACACTTTGCATAGGTGCTCCTCCATGTCTAGGTTCTGACTGATCCACTTGGGTTGCTAGACTGAGGGCACCACCTAATGTTATGAAGTGTGGCCTCTATCATATGGCAAGGAGGATGGTTATTAGTTATTGCCTTAGAATCAGGTACTGTGATTGATAAGACCACCACTGCATTTATGTATACAGCAATCATGTACCCTATTGATCTGTAACCACACTGCCCTATTCTGTGTTTTAATGTTTTTTTATGGGACTTTTTGTTGCTGTGTATGTTTGTTGGATTTAATAAAATGTATAATTGTTATACTGTAGTATATATTCTTCATTGTTTACTTAAAGTTAAAGGTTTTTATATAAATTTATGTAGGTACCCCCAAGATCCATAGTTATTTTGATATAGAAATAGGTTTGTTAATCCTTTTTTTCGGTATTAACTTCTGGGGACATCGCTGCCTGGAAGATACAAGTGCTTCTCACTAAATTAGAAAATCATTAAAAAGTTACCGTAGTTTATTTCAGTTCTTCAATACAAAAAGCGAAAATCATATTATATAGAGTCATTACAAACAGAGTGATCTATTTCAAGTGTTTATTTCTGTTAACGTTGATGATTATTAGGGTTGATCGAATAGCTTCGGATAAGTGCTTATCTGAAAAGCTATAGCGCGTACTGAATAGCTGCATCGGTAACCTGGATACCTGGAGCGCTCCCGATAATCAGCTGTTCAGCACCACAGTTGCATATGTCGTGGCAGTGTGACAGTCACAACACATGCATAGATAGCCCAACAAACATGCTCTCCATGCATGTTGGGCTATCCATCTTGAACAAGATTCTCTGGTCTGATGAGATGAGCATAGACCTTTTTGGTGATAATTCTAGGCTGTATGTGTGGAGAAAACCAGGCACTGCTCTTCACCTGCCCAACACAATCCCAACAGTGAAACATGGTGGTGGCAGCATCATGCTATCGGGGTGTTTTTCAGCTGCAGGGACAGGACGACTGGTTGTCATTGAAGGAAACATGAATGCTGCCAAGAACAGAGATATCCTGGATGAAAACCTCCTCCAGAGTGCTCTGGCTGAAGGTTCACCTTCCAACAAGACAATAACCTTAAGCATACAGCTAAAATAACAAAGGAGTGGCTTCAGAACAACTCTGTGACCATTCTTGACTGGTCCAGCCAGAGCCCTGACCTAAATCCAATTGAGCATCTCTGGAGAGACCTGAAAATGGCTGTCACCAACATTCACCATCCAACCTGACCTAACTGGAGAGGATCTGCAAGGAAGAATAGAAGAGGATCCCCAAATCCAGGTGTGAAAAACTTGTTGCATTATTCCCAAGAAGACTCATGGCTGTACTAGCTCAAAAGGGTGCTTCTACTCAATACTGAGCAAAGGGTCTGAATACTTATGACCATGTGATATTTCAGTTTTTCTGTTTTAATAAATTTGCAAAAATGTCTACATTTCTGCTTTTTTTCAGTCAAGGTGGGGTGCAGAGTGTACATTAATGAGAAAAAAATGAACTTTTTGAATTTACCAAAAGGCTGCAATGAAACAAAGAGTGAAAAATTTAAAGGGGTCTGAATACTTTCCGTACCCTCTGTACAGCCATCACTCTCCTCAGCAGTCTATAACCTGTATGACCATATTAATATATTAGATAGGTCAAATGTGGTGACAGATTCCCTTTAAGAACTTGAGAAACTAGGAGATAATTTTCAAAGTAACCTATAATGCATAAATTTGAGGACCAAGGATTACCAGCAGAATATTAACCAGGGCAACACATTGCATGTGCTGGCTTGGCTTCTTCTCATAGTGCATCTCTTTCCCAGGTGTCACACAGACATCTAGACACTTAACGTAACTAAAATCGTGACTCATTAGCCAAGAAGCACTAACACACACAACGCACATGCTGCTATACAGGCGGTGGGTATGTGCGTTGTGAATGTTACCCACCGTGTGTATAGAAGGAGCAATAAAACATACAATGTACATACCCACCACCTGCAGAGGAGCACCAACACATACAATGCACATACCCACCGTCTCTATAGAAGGAGCATTAACACAGTCGCCGTCTGCTCAGAAGGAACAGTAAAACACACAACGCACATACCCACTGTGTGTATAGAAGGAGCAGTAAGGCTACGTTCACATTAGCGTTTTGCGTGTTTGCGTCGCCCCTATATTTAACATGGAGGACGCATGGACATGCGTTGTGCTGCGTTGTGCGACGCATGCGTTTTTTTTTGCCGCAAGCGTCGGGCGCAGAAAACGCAACACGTTGCATTTTTCTTGCGTCCAAATTTTGGCAAAAAAGGACGCATGCGTCGCAAAACGCAGCGTTTTTGCGTGCGTTTTGGTGCGTTTTTATTTGCGTTGTGCCGCCGACGCAGCGGCGCACAACGCAAATGTGAACGTAGCCTTACACTCACATACTCACCACCTGTTAAGAGCAGCAACACATACAATGCACATAATGCTCCTTCTGTACAGGCGGTGGGTAACACATAAAATGAACATATACCCAACACTTGGACAGAAACAGCAGTAACACATACAATGTGCATCTATATACGGCCTGTAGAGAAGCAGTAACGAATACGATGCACATAAATACACCACCTGTACAGAAAGAGCAGTAACACATACAATACCTATATCCACCGCCTGTACAAAAGGAGCAGTAAACACATACCATACACATACCTACCGCCTGTACAGAAAGAGCATATCCACGGCCTGTACAGAAGGAGCAGTTTCACATACAATGTACATACCCACAGCCTGTAGTAGTGCAACACAATTGTTGCACATATATACACTGCCTATACAGAAGGAGCAGCAACACGAACACAATGCAAATGCCCACCGCCTGTACAGAAGGAGCAGTAACACATATCCGCCGCCTGTACAGAAGGAGCAGTAACACACATCCGCCGCCTGTACAGAAGGAGCAGTAACACACATACATACACAATACACCCACTGCCTGTACAGAAGGAGCAGTAACATATACACACAATACACCCACCGCCTGTACAGAAGGAGCAGCAACACATACATATACACACACACAATACACCCACCGCCTGTACAGAAGGAGCAGCAACACATACATATACACACACACAATACACCCACCGCCTGTACAGAAGGGGCAGTAACACATATACAAACACCCACCGCCTGTACAGAAGGAGCAGCAACACATACACACACACAATACACCCACCGCCTGTACAGAAGGAGCAGCAACACATACATATACACACACACAATACACCCACCGCCTGTACAGAAGGAGCAGCAACACATACATATACACACACACAATACACCCACCGCCTGTACAGAAGGGGCAGTAACACATATACAAACACCCACCGCCTGTACAGAAGGAGCAGCAACACATACACACACACAATACACCCACCGCCTGTACAGAAGGAACAGTAACACATATACAAAGACACACAATACACCCACCGCCTGTACAGAAGGGGCAGTAACATATACACACAATACACCCACCGCCTGTACAGAAGGGGCAGTAACATATACACACAATACACCCACCGCCTGTACAGAAGGGGCAGTAACACATACACACAATACACCCACCGCCTGTACAGAAGGGGCAGTAACACATATACACACACACACAATACACCCACCGCCTGTACAGAAGGGGCAGTAACACATATACAAACACACAATACACCCACCGCCTGTACAGAAGGAGCAGTAACACATATACAAACACACAATACACCCACCGCCTGTACAGAAGGAGCAGTAACACATATACAAACACACAATACACCCACCGCCTGTACAGAAGGGGCAGTAACACATACACACAATACACCCACCGCCTGTACAGAAGGGGCAGTAACACATATACAAACACACAATACACCCACCGCCTGTACAGAAGGAGCAGTAACACATATACAAACACACAATACACCCACCTCCTGTACAGAAGGGGCAGTAACACATATACACACAATACACCCACCGCCTGTACAGAAGGGGCAGTAACACATATACAAACACACAATACACCCACCGACTGTACAGAAGGAGCAGTAACACATATACAAACACACAATACACCCACCTCCTGTACAGAAGGGGCAGTAACACATAAACACACAATACACCCACCGCCTGTACAGAAGGGGCAGTAACACATATACAAACACACAATACACCCACCGACTGTACAGAAGGAGCAGTAACACATATACAAACACACAATACACCCACCGACTGTACAGAAGGAGCAGTAACACATATAAACACACAATACACCCACCTCCTGTACAGAAGGAGCAGTAACACATATAAACACACAATACACCCACCGCCTGTACAGAAGGAGCAGTAACATATACACACAATACACCCACCACCTGTACAGAAGGGGCAGTAACACATATACAAACACACAATACACCCACCACCTGTACAGAAGGAGCAGTAACACATATACAAACACACAATACACCCACCGCCTGTACAGAAGGAGCAGTAACACATATACAAACACACAATACACCCACCTCCTGTACAGAAGGGGCAGTAACACATATACACACAATACACCCACCGCCTGTACAGAAGGGGCAGTAACACATATACAAACACACAATACACCCACCGACTGTACAGAAGGAGCAGTAACACATATACAAACACACAATACACCCACCGACTGTACAGAAGGGGCAGTAACACATAAACACACAATACACCCACCGCCTGTACAGAAGGAGCAGTAACACATATAAACACACAATACACCCACCGCCTGTACAGAAGGAGCAGTAACATATACACACAATACACCCACCACCTGTACAGAAGGGGCAGTAACACATATACAAACACACACACAATACACCCACCGCCTGTAAAGGAGCAGTAATATATATATACATACACACACACACAATAAAGCACCCACCGCCTGTACAGAACGAGCAGTAACATATATATCACACACACAATAATGCACCCACCGCCTGTAGAGAAGCAGCAGTAACACACACATATACACATATATATATATATATATATATACACACATATATACACACACACACAATAATGCACCCACCGCCTGTAGAGAAGCAGCAGTAACACACACATATACACATATATATATATATATATATATATACACACATATATACACACACACACAATAATGCACCCACCGCCTGTAGAGAAGCAGCAGTAACACACACATATACACATATATATATATATATATATACACACATATATACACACACACACAATAATGCACCCACCGCCTGTAGAGAAGCAGCAGTAACACACACATATACACATATATATATACATATATATATACACACATATATACACACACACACAATAATGCACCCACCGCCTGTAGAGAAGCAGCAGCGCTACGCTACATGTCAGCAATACACAATGAGACTGCAGGGCTCCTCCATCCCACCCAGCAGGCAGAGCCGGTACCGGATGCCCAGTCTGCACTGGTGCCTTGTGGCGATGCTCCCGGTCAGGCTGGTGCCTCTGCTGGCAGCTACTCACTTTTTCCGAGCCTTCTCCTTCTTTCCCTTCGGCCTCCTCTTCCGGGCCTGCATGGCCAGCACTGGGGAAGAACCAGGGAAGACACGTTATAGGAGGACAGAGCCGGCCGCGCAGACAATGGCGCCGGGCAGTAAGTGTGCGCAGTGTCTCACCCTTCCCCGAGCTCATCTCCTCCTTGCTCAGCGCGCCGCTGCCGGTGCCGGCCGGGGCTCTGTACACGCAGGCGCAACCCTCAGCTTCCATGGGCCGTGTATGATCGCGCCGTACAGCGCGCTGCTCTCCACACTGCGTCACCCGCTCCCTCCTCTGACTCCTCTCCTAGGCAACCGCTGCCTCCTCTGTACGACTGCGCCGAGCGTGCAGGGGGCGCTCTTGCCTCGCTCCCAGCTTGTTTGTGGCTGGGAGGACTGGAGGTCAGGTGGCGGTGGCGGCGGGTGAGAAGGCAGCGCTCCACGTGTGGTGAGGGGACTGATGCTCGCTGGTGTCGTGCTCTTCCGTTATTCTAGTGTCTGCAGACAAGTCCTACACGTTGGCCCTTTCCAGCCGGTGACAGGTCAGTACGGTGTACAGTCCGCGGCCTGCTCAGGTGTGCTGCCAATGGCGGGCTGTTGTCTGGTTCCTGCAGTGTAAACTGAACGGGAAAATACTAACTGTTCTCACGGCTTGTGTATACTCCTATGGGAGGACGAGGCATTAAAGGGGTTAATGGGTTTTCTGGGGCCTTAACGGGGTTGTCTGGGCAAAAGAACCCAAGAGATGGACTATATAGGAAAAAACATAATCTCCGCAACCTGGCTGGATCCAGCTGAGGCCGGTGTGAGGGGTCAGGAAGTGGGGATGTCATCGATCCATCAGATCGGACCGCTGCTGCCTGTGATTGGCTGCAGAGGACAGGTGACTTTGATATTTTAAGGTGTCGCTCATCTCAGTGTCACCAGATCAGTGCAGCCAATCAGAAACTGCAGTTTTCTGGCGACTACTAGAATTGTGACCGCTACTTTTTGTGCCTCCGCTGCGCTCAGGTGGGGGGGGTCTGGCTGAGCATATTCTTTTTACATATCCAGTCACTTGGGCAAAGTTTATTTGACCCTGGCAACCCCTCCAGACCAATTTAGGATTGGGCATTTATCCCTGTTCCTGACATATCCAGTATAAAGAGCTGTGCAGTATATTTCTCAATCCGCTATTCATATATTTTTATCTTGTTTTGTTGTTACACATGGGGCCTAATTATTGTTATAATTATTTTCATTTTTTTGGGGGGGGGATATCAGCAGGGGAAAAAAGGAAATAGTTATGTTTCTCCCATTTTTATGACAATGACTGACCACTAAAATAGATTTTTAAATAGTGTTCCCCTTTCTGTATCGATTATTTTAATACATCGGGCACATTTTTTCCTTTAGGGTAGGTCTAGTAATGGCAATTTGGATTGGCCTTGGTTTTAGTGTTTCCTGTATTTCACACATTGGGCTATCCCAAATACTTTTATAAGGCTATGTTCACACTTTGCAGATTTTGCTGCGGATCCGCAGCGGATCTGACCGCTGCAGATCTGCAGCAGTTTCCCATGAGTTTACAGTACAATGTAAACCTATGGGAAACAAAAAACGCTGTGCACATGCTGCGGAAAAAAACGCGCGGAAACGCAGCGGATTACATTCCGCAGCATGTCACTTCTTTTCTGCGGATTTTCACCTGCTCCAATAGGAAACTGCAGATGAATATCCGCAGAAGAAACCGCAGTAAAAACTGCGATAAATCCGCAGTGAAAACCGCGACGGGTTTTTACTGCGGATTTTGGAATTCTACTGCGGAAAAATCCGCAGTGGAATCCGCAAAGTGTGAACATAGCCTAAAAGTCCTTTGTAGAGCATTTCAACATTTTATATATTTCTAATCTGGTTTTTCCTTGTAAATGGGGCTGGTATATTAGCCCCAGTTACTGAGGACATTCAGTCTCCTGGCAGTATACCAGAGCTGTCAGGATCTCCTAGGATCCAACAGATCTGGCTTTCCCACTACACCCAGCAATCACATGTCAACACTTCCTACAGTATATACTATGCATACAGTCAGGGCTGCCACCAGGAATTTCACAGCCCTATACTGTCAACAGTTTCGGGTCCCCTTGAGACTCCACCCCAGTTCTGCCTCCACCTCTCAAATCTTCCACAGTCTCACCGCCAACTCCTGGAAAACTTCACCAATTCACAATGTCCTCACCAATCGCACATTAACAGTTACCATCAAACCAAATATTGCCATCACATACTGACCGAATGATACTACATACTAAGGGACAAATACAGCGACACCATGACCAGATCACAGACTATCACCACATAGTGACCGAATAACACCATATATAAGAGACAAATACTGCCAAATCATGACCATATCACATATAACCACCACATAGTGACCAAATAATACCACATACAAGGAGAAAATACCGTCACACCATGACCAGATCACATATTTGCCACCACATAGTGACCGAATGCTACAATACTGATTATAATAAACTAAACACAATACTAATATTTCCATAAGTGCCATTATACACGGGAGCTCTATACATAGTATACAGTATATAGTGTCAGTGTACAGGTAATACAGGGATCACCAGTGATATTATACACAGGAGCTCTGTATATAGTTCATAGTGTACAGGTACTGGTGATCACTAGTGACATTATACACAGAAGCTCTGTATATACTATATAGTGTATTGTGTCATGAAAATGAGGAGGACAAAGGAGTAACTGGTGATAACTGAGTAAAAGTCAAGTGTTAACTTTATATATCAAAGATAAAAATAGGAATCCATATTATACAGTAACAGCACCAAGACCGTGCAGATATATCAGGGTCACCCATTAAGAGTAAAAGAGTCAAAGATTAGATGCATAAAAATAAGGTCACAATCGTGGTAAGCTCCAAATCGAAGCCATCTTAAATAGGTAACAGAGGCGTCTAATAGACAGTAATGCAATAGGAAGTAATAGCAAAGGGCAGTGCTTACCAACAGTATGGACCAATGTAGTGGTGACCCCGGGCCGGAAGTCAGACCCCGACACGCGATTCGCTGGCACACAACGCCGCTTTCTCAAGGGTCATTGGTTGCACTGTATTTTGTCAGTGTACAGATAACACACGGGCTCACCAGTGATGTTTCTAGTTGAGTCCTTCATCTTAGCTTTTCTTTATCCAGCACAGACCGCCATCACTTCTTCCATTCAGAACTTGTCTCTGCTGAAAATAACACACTGTTGTCTAGAGCAGGGGTCCCCAACTCCAGTCCTCAAGGCCCACCAACAGGTCATGTTTTCAGGATTTCCTTTGCATTGCACAGGTGATGCAATTATTACCTGGGCAAGACTAAGGAAATCCTGAAAACATGACATGTTGGTGGGCCTTGAGGACTGGAGTTGGGGACCCCTGGTCTAGAGCATGGCTTCCAGAGCACATTCCCCACTTTTTCCCAGATGAAGAAAAAGCGACAGTGTCTCCCTGCACAGTAGCAGGATGCACCCTCAATTCATCATCATCATCATCATCATCATCATCATGTTCTCCCCCACCTCAAGTAATTACCATTTGCTGTCCCCCTCCCTCAGTCTCAATCATCACCATTTGCAGTATTCCATCCCCCAGTCTCAATTCATCATTTTATATTATCTGCTTCCCCCATTTTCAATTCATCATCATTTGCTGTCCCCACCCCCAAGTCTCAATTCATTATTATTTACTCTCTCACACACCCCGGTCTCAATTCACCATTTGTTGCACCCCACTCCCCAGTCTCAATTCATCACCATTTGCTGAACCCTATCTTCCAGTCTCAATTCATAATTATTTATTATCCCACACCCCCATTCTCAATTCATCACCGTTTTCTGTCCCCACCCAACACTACTACATACAGAAATGGAAATGTAGAGGGAGGAAGCACAAGAAGTACAGATTCAGTTACAGATAGAGGGAGGACGTGATGTCAGAGACAGAGGACTATAACTGTTATTTTGTAGTAATCAATGTACCTTGTTTCTCCTGGTGGTGAAGAAGGTTTTGATGTTGTCTTCCTGATTTAACATATTAAAAATTATATACGTAAAAAGAAATAAAGTTCAGTACATTTGCGTAAAAATGTTGAGACTTCATAAAAAGTCGCAATGATGATTCTGCAGAAAACATCTGTAAACTACCAACCCTCACCCATAATTACTAACATGAAAACCAACAGGCAAACTCTTACTACAAGCTTAAAAAGGCACAAATGAGAAACAGGTGAAAAACGTATCTTGTCAAGAAAAGTTGCGATAATGAATGGGGCTCTTATTATTTTTTTAAAAGGTTAATTATTTTGTAAAAATATTTTTTTAACTTTTATCCACCAGTTTTATTTAAGAAGTTCCACAGTGCCTTCCAAACTATGGAGTCTGTTGAAATGACACCCATTTCACTAAAACGCCATCTTACAACTGAAGACCTTGCCGTTGATGAAGCAAAAAGGCAAAAGCTTTCAGAAAATAACTTTACTGATGAATCAGTCACCGGACTTCAGGAAACTGTTCAAACTAAAAAAGCCATACTAACAGAAACTGTTGCTGAAGAGAATGGAGAAAGTGAAGAAGAGGAACGCTTGGAGGGGGAGCCTGGTGATGGTGACACTGAGAGCTTTGCTGATATGATGAAACATGGGTTGACTGAACTTGATGTTGGGATCACCAAATTTGTGAGCTCTCATGAAGGTTTCTCTGGAATCTTGAAGGAAAGGTAAAGCCATTGCTATTCTGTTTGTACAAGTTGCATACGGGATATAAGTGTAAATAACCATTTACCCTTCCAGTAAGCCGTGCACTCATTCTTCAGTCTTATTCATGCCAATTTTTTTTTTTTATATAGTTTCATAGGTAGGAAAAAAGACTCAAGTTAAACCTACAGCCTAACATTGTGATCAAAAGGATGGCAAAAATCCCATGAGGCAGATTTAAATTGCTCTGTATTAGGGATAGATTCCTTCCTGACTCCACATATAGCAATCAGACTAGTTCCCTGGATCAATGTCCCATTACTGAATCTAGTACCCATAATCTGTAATATTAGATTCCTCCAGAAAGCCATCAAGCCCCTCCTTGAACTTCTTTAACCCCTTTATGACATCAGACGTAATAACCCGTCAATGTGACCTGGGTCTGTTTGACCAGGGACGGATTATTATGTCTGCGCCATCGCCCTAGCACACAGGTGGTGTGTGGGCGATTGCCGCCGAGTGTCAACTGATTCTGTCAGCTGACACTCGTCACTAAGTGCCAGGAGCAGTCACTCACCGCTCCTGATACTTTAGCCCCCAAAATACTGCGATGGAATGAGGTCACAGCATTCCGGGAGCCGGCAGAGGGCTGACAGCCCTTCTGGCTTTGGATCGGAGACCCCACGGTGTGATGCGGGGTCCCAATTGTTGCCATGGTGACTCATTGTCGTCATAACGAGATCCGCGTCACCAGAGCTAGGAAACTTGCTGATTATGCGCATTGCATAGCTGACAGTTCATACAGCATGGGGATGCTGCTGCATCTCCATGCTATACAAGCGATCAGCCTGCAAAAAACTTATAGTCCAATAGTCTAACTAAGTTAAAAAGTTTAAAAAAGAAAAAAAATTGAACATTTTTAAAATAATTGTAAAAATATTTTTGTATAATAATAATAATAATAATAATTTTTATTTATATAGCGCCAACATATTCCGCAGCGCTTTACAAATTATAGAGGGGACTTGTACATACAATAGACATTACAGCATAACAGAAATACAGTTCAAAACAGATACCAAGAGGAGTGAGGGCCCTGCTCGTAAGCTTACAAACTATGAGGAAAAGGGGAGACACGAGAGGTGGATGGTAACAATTGCTATAGTTATTCGGACCAGCCATAGTGTAAGGCTTGGGTGTTCATGTAAAGCTGCATGAACCAGGGGTTTGTAAAAATTAAGATATTGTATCTATAAATAAATATTTGAATATAAAAAATATAAACAATAAAAGTACACATATTTGGTATCGCCGCATCTGCACAGTGTCAGATCAACGATCTGATCTAATACAGAGATGTCCCACCCTGGGACAATGTTAGAAAGTTAAAAAAAAAAAAAAAAAACATTTCCCAATAAATCCATTTATTTATGTAAAAAAAAAAAAAACAATAAATGTACACATATTTGGTATCGCCGCGTCCGTAACGACCCGCTCTATAAAACTATCCCACTAGTTAACCCCTTCAGTGAACACCGCAAAAAAAAAAAAAAAAGGCAAAAAACATTACTTTATTATCATACAGGCGAACAAAAAGTGGAATAACACGCGATCAAAACGACGGATATAAATAACCATGGTACCGCTGAAAACGTCATCTTGTCCCGCAAAAAAAAAAGCCGCCATACAGCATCATCAGCAGAAAAATAAAAAAGTTATAGCTCTCAGAATAAAGCGATGCAAAAACAATTATTTTTTTATATAAAATAGTTTTTATTGTGTAAAAGCGCCAAAACATAAAAAAAATTACATAAATGAGGTATCGCTGTAATCGTACTGACCTGAAGAATAAAACTGCTTTATCCATTTTACCACACGTGGAACGGTATAAACGCCCCCCCTAAAAGAAATTCAGGAATTGCTGGTTTTTGTTCATTCCGCCTCCCAAAAATCGGAATAAAAAGCGATCAAGAAATGTCATCTGCCCGAAAATGTTACCAATAAAAACGTCAACTCGTCCCGCAAAAAACAAGACCTCATATGACTCTGTGGGCCAAAATATGGATAAATTATAGCTCTCAAAATGTGGTGATGCAAAAACTATTTTTTGCAATAAAAAGCGTCTTTTAGTGTGTGACAGCTGCCAATCATAAAAATCCGCCAAAAAAACGCTATAAAAGTAAATCAAACCCCCCTTCATCACCCCCTTAGTTAGGGAAAAATAATAAAATGTAAAAAAATGTATTTATTTCCATTTTCCCATTAGGGTTAGGGCTAGGGTTAAGGCTAGGGTTGGGGTTAGGGTTTCAGTTATAATTGGGGGTTTCCACTGTTTAGGCACATCAGGGGCTCTCCAAACGCGACATGGCGTCCGATCTCAATTCCAGACAATTCTGCTTTGAAAAAGTAAAACAGGGCTCCTTCCCTTCCGAGTTCTCCTGTGTGCCAAAACAGTGGTTCCCCCAACATATGGGGTATCAGCGTTCTCAGGACAAGTTGGACAACAACTTTTGGGGTCCAATTTGTCCTGTTACCCTTGGGAAAATAAAAACATAGGGGATAAAATATCATTTTCGTGAAAAAAAAAATATTTTTTATTTTCACGGCTCTGTGTTATAAACTGTAGTGAAACACTTGTTGGTTCAAAGCTCTCACAACACATCTAGATAAGTTCCTTGGGGGGTCTAGTTTCCAATATGGGGTCACTTGTGGGGGGGTTTCTACTGTTTAGGTACATCAGGGGCTCTGCAAATGCAACATGACACCTGCAGTCCATTCCATCTAAGTCTGCATTTCAAACGGTGCTCCTTCCCTTCCGAGCTCTGCCATGCACTCAAACGGTGGTTCCCCCCCCACATGTGGGGTATCGGCGTACTCAGGACAAATTGGACAATAACATTTGTGGTCCAATTTCTCCTGTTACCCTTGGGGAAAAAAATTGCGGGCTAAAACATCATTTTGTGGAAAGAAAAAATGATTTTTTAATTTTCACAATGCTACATTCTAAACTTTAGTGGAACAATTGGGGGTTAAAAGTGCTCACCGCACATCTAGATAAGTTCCTTAGGGGGTCTTCTTTACAAAATGGGGTCACTTGTGGGGGGTTTCCACTGTTAAGGCACGTCGGGGGCTCTCCAAATGCGACATGGCGTCCGATCTCAATTCCAGCCAATTTTGCATTGAAAAGTCAAATGGCACTCCTTCCCTTCCGAGCTCTGCCATGCGCTCAAACAGTGGTTTATCCCCATATATGAAGTATCGACGTACTCAGGACAAATTGCACAACAATTTATCCTGTTACCCTTGGGAAAATAAAAAATTTGGGGCAAAAAGATCATTTTTTGTGAAAATTAATATAAAAATTTTTTTACGGCTCTACATTATAAACTTCTGTGAAGCACTTGGAGGTTCAAAGTGCTCACCACACATCTAGATTAGTTCCTTAGGGGGTCTACTTTCCAAAATGGTGTCACTTTTGGGGGTTTCCACTGTTTAGGCACATCAGGGGCTCTCCAATCGTGACATGGGCTCCGATCTCAATTCCAGCAAATCTTGCATTGAAAAGTCAAATGGCGCTCCTTCCCTCCCGAGCTCTGCCATGTGCCCAAACAGTGGTTTACCCCCACATATGGGGTATCGGCGTACTCAGGACAAATTGTACAACGACTTTTGTGGTCCAATTTCTCCTGTTACCCTTGGTAAAATGAAACAAATAGGACCTGAAGTAAAAATTTTGTGAAAAAAAGTTAAATGTTCAATTTTTTTAAACATTCAAAAAATTCCTGTGAAGCACCTGAAGGGTTAATAAACTTTTTGAATGTGGTTTTGAGTACCTTGAGGGGTGCAGTTTTTAGAATGGTGTCACTGTTGGGCATTTTCTGTCATATAGACCCCTCAAAGTCACTTCAAGTGTGAGGTGGTCCGTAAAAAAATGGTTTTGCAAATTTTGTTGCAAAAATGAGAAATCGCTGGTCAACTTTTAACCCTTATAACGTCCTAACAAAAAAAAATTGTTTCCAAAATTGTGCTGATGTAAAGCAGACATGTGGGAAATGTTGTTTATTAACTATATTATGTGATATAACTCTCTAATTTAAGAGCATAAAAACTAAGAGTTTGAAAATTGCTAAATTTTCATAATTTCCGACAAATTTTTGTTTTTTTCACAAATAAATGCAAGTCATATAGAAGAAGTTTTACCACTATCATGAAGTACAATATGTCACGAGAAAACAGTGTCAGAATCACCAGGATCCGTTGAAGCGTTTCAGAGTTATGACCTCATAAAGTGACAGTGGTCAGAATTGTAAAAATTGGCCCTGTCACTTAGGTGAAAACAGGCTTTGGGGTGAAGGGGTTAATCATTCCATTTGTTGTTCCATTTACAGCATTTCCAAGTGTTGATGGAGGTACAATTTTGAATACAGACTATTTTATTGAATGTTATTTTTCCCCCTCTTTATCGCAGTAGCTTCATATTATTTTTTTCTATTTTAGATATTCTGATTTTGTCGTTCATGAAATAGGAAAAGATGGAAAGATCATTCACTTGAATGATTTATCCGTTCCGGCAGATAATGAGGTAAATCTCCTAGTCTTTTTATAGTTGCTGAGTGTATCTTAAGTCTTGCTTAGTAAGTTAATTGTCTGTCTCCATAGGATCCTGCAGAAGATATTTATTCAGTTTTATCAGAGGATGAAAAGAAACGTTTAGAAGACCTTCAGCTGTTTAAAAATAAGGAATCCAATGTAGCAATAGAGGTAATCAGTGTGCTTATGTACTTCGTCAGGGAGGGCCTTCTCACTGACATATACGTTGTTACTTGAGCCTTTTAATAAGATTAACTAATATGTGGGCTAGTCTACCTCAAGAGCAGGTCACATCGGGAACCGTTGATGGTTTCTGAAAAGGCTTGGATGTTGTTGTTTTTTTTGTTTCTTTTTTTTTTTTTTTTTTTAAGAAAATAACATACATAAGTGCTTATGTAAAGTTCTGTTGTGAATGTTTGGTCCAGTGCGTCAACAATTGGTATCAACAGGGAAAAATTATGTCTTTTGGTTCATACTGGATCTTGCATTGTGGTTGTGCATGTGCCTCTTCCATTTGTCTTTTCCCATACCTTGGTTGAGTTTGATGGACACTTTGTCATTTTTCAACCGTATTAACGAAGTTACCAATTATTTAGGTTAAAGCAATAAACTTTCTCATTCTCTTCGTTAAGAATATATCTTAGAAAAAAAAGCTAACTCTTGCCCTAAGCTAATCCCTGGCAGCCGACACCAAGTTATTCATTTTAACTTGGTGTTATTCTGAGGCAGACTTAGCAGATGTGTCTCTCTCCTTTGCCAGAACAGAGTGGTCATGCATATGAGTTCCTCCTTTCACTTTCTCTCTTTCTTCATTAGGGGACACAGGAAACCATGGGTGTATTCTGCTGCCACTAGGAGGTTGACACTATGCCAAAAAAGTTAGCTCCTCCCCACCAATTGGCAGAAAGCTAATCAGTTTTAGCTTAGTGTCAGTAGGAGGTGTTCACGGGCTGCCTCAGCCCCGTATCTACCTTAGGTTTTGTTGTTTTTCATTAATGATGTCTATTTTTTTCAGATACAGCTTGTGATTCTGGGCGACGGAGTGTAATAGGTCACTCCGTTCTCCCCCCTAGAGACCGGGAGCACAGTGTGGGAATGCGTCACTACTGTACCCTGTCGTGTCTGGCAGGCAGGACCCCATGCTTCCTAATACTTCAAGCGTGTTTGGGGCATCCACAAGGCCGAAGATGTGGACTGGTCCTTGCCACTACCCCCCTACGCCGCCCGCTCTCCATAGCCAGTCGCTCAGGGGAGGAAGACTGAATCGTTACCCGACAGCTTCCAGACGTATAGATCAGTCTTCCAGCACCACTTCTGCGAAGGATACTGGATCTTCTGGACAGGTATACATGCGGAAGCAGGGGGCTCCTTTTTAAAAAAAAAAAAAATATATATATATATATCTCGGTACAGACCAAATGTTTGGACACACCTTCTCATTTATAGATTTTTCTGTATTTTCACGACTATGAAAATTGTACATTCACACTCAAGGCATCAACACTATGAATTAACACACTGGCTGGCCACAAAGACGTTACTCCCTCTGTCTGACAGTTCCTCTCTAAAGGAACCCTCTGACAGACACATCGAGTCTCTTGCTAAGTCCACCTTTGAAGCCGCTGGCTCATCCCTCTGCCCTTCCTTTGCCGCTACCTGGGTGGCCAAGGCTTGTCTCCGCCTGGACGAAGCATCTCCGCAAAGGTATCGTCGCCGGGGCCCCGGTCGACAACCTGGCAGATCTGGCGGACCAGATTGGCCACGCAGGAAAATACCTTTCGTCCGCATCTCTAGATGCAGCCGCCTGTTCATCCATAGCAGCTGGCAACATCCTCTCTATCCGCAGGGTCCTGTGGCTTAAAGCCTGGATTGCGGGCTCTGCATCAAAAAAGTCCCTCACAGGTCTTGGCTTCCACAGTTCTCGCCTATTTGGAGAAGACCTAGACAAGATAATTTCCAATGCCACGGGTGGTAAAAGTACGTTTCTACCACAACAGAAGGCTAAGTGTACGCCCAGTCGCACAGTTTATTTTCGCTCCTTTCGGAGGTTTTAATCACAGACTAACCCCCGCCAGGACAAATCCCCAACGCGTCAACAAAGGAAAGGACCCTCCTTTAAGCCCGCTCCGACCTGGCGTTCGAGACCTACACAACGCCGGCCCTTTTCAAGGTTATCAACTCCCTCCTCCAGACCGGTGTCATAGTTTCCGTCCCCACACGAGAACGCTTCTCAGGTTTTTATTCCAACCTGTTCGTCGTTCCAAAGAAGGATGGCTCAGTTCGTCCCATTCTGGACCTCAAACTCCTGAACAGATATGTACGACTGCGACACTTCAAGATGGAGTCCCTCCGATCCGTGATAGCCTCAGTGGACATTCAAGATGCCTACCTGCACATTCCCATTTTTCAACTGCACCAGAAATTCCTTTGTTTCGCCATTCAGGGGTTTCACTTCCAGTTCACGGCACTGCCGTTCGGACTGGCTACCTCCCCAGAGTTTTTACCAAAGTGATTGCGACAGTGATTGCCATTCTACGCAGCAGGGGAATCCTCGTCATTCCCTATTTTGACGATATACTCAAAGCCGTGACCTTCACGGAATGTCAAGAAGGTCTGCACTGGACTCTCTCGCTCGGCTGGGCTGGATTGTCAACACTGCGAAGTCCTCTCTGATCCCCATCCAACGTCTTGTGTTTTTGGAAATGCTCTTCAACACCGCCCAAGCAAAGATCTTCCTACCCAAGGAAAAATCCCTATCTCTCAGGCGTGGAATACGGTCTCTCAGAATATCCTCTCCCCGCTCCCTTTGCTTCTGCATGAGCATGTTAAGCAAGATGGTTGCTTCAATGGAAGCGGTTCCATTTGCGCAGTTTCACACGCGCCCTCTCCAACTCTTCCTTCTGGCAAGATCTGACAATTTGACCCGTTCCCTGGATCTAATTGTCTCGATCCCACCACAGATAAAACAGTCCCTGATATGGTGGGAGTGCTATGTCGATTCATCTTGGGAGGTCCTTCCTTCCCTTTCACTGGAAGATCGTAACAATGGACGCCAGCCTTCTCGGCTGGGTATCAGTGTTCCAAGACTTGACGGTCCATGGTCGCCGGTCAGCTCAGGAATCTTCCCTCCCCATCAACATTCCTCTCCCTGCTACATTGGCAGGAGCTCCTTTACGGATGTCTGATTCGAGTCCCAATCCGACAACGCCTCAGCGGTGGCGTACATCAAGCACCAAGGGGGAACTCGAAGTCGGGCAGTGATGTCAGAGGTCGCTCGGATCCTGTCTTGGGCCGAGCAGAATGTTCCAGTAATTTCCACTGTGCACATACCGGAAGTCGAAAATTGGGCGGCAGATTTCCTCAGCCGAGAAGGGCTTGCCGCAGGCGAATGGTCCCTAAACCTGTCAGTCTTTCACAGGATCTGCCTCAAATGGGGAACTTCAGACGTCAACCTAATGACGTCCAGACTCAACCACAAGGTTCCGCAGTTTGTGTCCAGGTCCCGCGACCCGCTAGCAAGCGGATTCGATGCGCTAGCGATATCTTGGGCACAGTTCTCCCTTCCGTACCTGTTTCCACCTCTACCGCTGATCCCCAGGGTAGTCAAAAAGGCAGAGGGTGTTCCTGTGATCCTCATGGCCACGGAGACCCTGGAACGCGGAGTTGGTTAACCTTCTAGCGGACACGCCATGGAGACTTTCGGATCTTTTGTCCCAGGGGCCCCTCTTCCGCAAGAGTTCTCAGTCGCTTAATTTATCGCCATGGCCGTTGAAGCCGCGGTTTTGAAATCAGCTGGTTTCTCCGATCAGGTCATCCAAACTATGATCAAAGCAAGGAAGCCTTAGTCTTCCCGAACTTACCACCGACCATGGAAAGCATGCTTCTGCTGGCGTGAAGCTCACCAAACCGCTCCAATGGCGTTTCATCTCCCATCCATCTTGTCCTTTCTACAGTCGGGTCTGGAGTCTGGACTGTCCCTTAGTACTATTAAGGGACAGGTTTTGGCTCTGTCAGTCCTGTTTCAAAGGAATTTGGCCGTTTGCAGACAGCTCAAAACCTTCAACCAGAGTGTTGCTCACTCCGTTCTCCCCTACCAGCCCCCAGTAGATCCCTGGGACCTTAATTTGGTACTCAACGTATTACAGCAGTCTCCGTTTGAACCACTGCGTGAGATCTCTTCCACATTCCTTTCCTGGAAGGTCGCTTTCCTGGTCGCTATGACTTCAGTTAGATGGGTCTCTGAGTTAGCAGCGCTTTCTTGTCGTTCCCCTTACATGATTTTTCACCAGGACAAGGTGGTCCTACGTCCGGTTCCATCCTTTCTTCCCAAGGTGGTCTCTGGTTTTCATTTGAATGAGGACATTGTGCTTCCAGCTATTTGTCCGTCTCCATCTCACCCCCGAGAGTGGTCGTTGCGCAAACTGGGTTTAGTAAGAGCCTTGCGTGTTTATCTCTCCAGAACTGAGCCTTTCCGGCGCTCAGATTCTCTGTTCATTACCCCACAGGGTTCATGAAGGGGTCTTCCTGCGACCCGGTCTACCATTGCTCGATGGATCCGTTCCACCATTCTGGAAGCTTACTGTCTAAGAGGTAGGGCACATCCACTTCGGATTACGGCCCACTCCACGCGTTCGGTGGGGGCCTCCTGGACAGTTCGCCATCAGGCATCAGCCTCGCAACTCTGCAAGGCTGCTACATGGGCTTTCATCCATACCTTTACTAAGTTCTACAGGGTTCACACTTCTGCTTCATCTGATGCGAACCTTGGTAGAAAGGTCCTGCTGATGGCAGTGGCCTGAATTCTTACTTGAGGGTATAATACTTCCCACCCTTGGGACTGCTTTGGGACGTCCCATGGTTTCCTGTGTCCCCCAATGAAGTGAGAGAGGAAACTAGATTTTGGGTACTCACCGTAAAATCTGTTTCTAGGAGCCTTCATTGGGGGACACAGCACCCGCACCTTGTTAAATGTTCTTTCAGGTTCTGTTGTTATCTGTTTACGTTCATTCTGTTATGTTCTCTGCTTCTCCTACTGCTTTCTCACTAACTGATTAGCTTTCTGCCAGTTCGTGGGTATATATTGCTGGGGAGGAGCTAACTCTTTTTTGCATAGTGTCAACCTCTTAGTGGCAACAGCATACACCCATGGTTTCCTGTGTTCCCCAATGAAGGCTCCGAGAAACAGATTTTACGGTGAGTACCCAAAATCTAGTTTTATCGTGCTCTGTGCATTTCACCTTAATGAGGAGATTGCTCTTATTTGCTTAAGTACTTAGCCTCTCATCTCCCAAAGAGGTTCTTATTAAGAATGAGCGAGCGTGCTCAGTGATACTCTATCACTCGAGCATCTGGGTGCTCGGCACTCGGTGAGCATGGTACTCGAATTTGAAAGTCAAAGCCCCACATGTTCGGCGCCTGTTTGTTACACAGCCAATAATGTGGGGATTGCTCACTGACGCCTTTGCACAGCTCAGGGACAGTTCTTTTTGGAGAGAGAGAGAGTGCTTGTCTTGTCCAGACGTGTTTGTGCACAGTATAATGAATCGGAGTCCTGTAGTGTTGATACTGGTGCTGATACTGGTCCTTCTAAGGGCTAATCTTGTGCTTTTCTATTTCTATCAGATACATTCTGCAATTACCCTAGGGAGGTACAGTTGCAGGAGCACACAGTTTCTAGGCTAGAATAGGGCTTTACAGTCCGTTGCAAAATATATACCTGCAGTTGACCCCTTTTTTTTGGGAGGGGGGGGGTGGGGGGCGGTGGGGCGGGTGAAAAAATGTACTATATTGTCATCCATAGAGTGTTATTTAACGCTCCCAAAAAGCGTTGAGAAATGTTTATGTATTCAATCACTAATACATAGAGTAGTACGTGCTCTGTTGTACCTTTCCGTGGTATATAACACTCAAAAAAAAGCCTTCAAAAATATTTATGGATTCAGTTAAACAATCATAGACTATTTAGGTGGCTTTAAAGACTAAAAAAATATATTTTTTTCTGAATTCAATTCCTTACCAGTAAAGTATTACGTCCTTTGTACCAACACAGATGATAAAAAGGTCAACTAAGGACCTGCCCAAATAGAGTGGGTTATAACAATGAGATTGATAAAATCACAAAATAAATTCAGGTAAGCAGCAAAGATACAGTTAGGTCCATATATATTTGGACAGATACAACATTTTTCTAATTTTGGTTATAGACATTACCACAGTGAATTTTAAACAAAACAATTCAGATGCAGTTGAAGTTCAGACTTTCAGCTTTCATTTGAGGGTATCCACATTAAAATTGGAAGAAGGGTTTAGGAGTTTCAGCTCCTTAAAGGGAACCTGTCACCTGAATTTGGCGGGACTGGTTTTGGGTCATATGGGCGGAGTTTTTGGGTGTTTGATTCACCCTTTCCTTACCCGCTGGCTGCATGCTGGCTGCAATATTGGATTGAAGTTCATTCTCTGTCCTCCATAGTACATGCCTGCACAAGGCAAGATTGCTTTGTGCATGTGTGTACTATGGAGGACAGAGAATGAACTTCAATCCAATATTGCAGCCAGCATGCAGCCAGCAAGTAAGGAAAGGGTGAATTAAACACCCGAAAACTCCGCCCATATGACCCAAAACCAGTCCCGCCAAATTCAGGTGACAGAGTCCCTTTAACATGTGCCACCCTGTTTTTATGGGACCAAAAGTAATTGGACAATTCACTCCAAAGCTATTTCATGGACAGGTGTGGGCAATCCCTTCGTTATGTCATTCTCAATTAAGCAGATAAAAGGTCTGGAGTTGATTTGAGGTGTGGTGCTTGCATTTGGAAGGTTTTGCTGTGAAGTAAACATGCGGTCAAAGGAGCTCTCCATGCAGGTGAAACAAGCCATCTTTAAGCTGCGAAAAAAAGAAAAAACCCATTCAAGAAATTGCTACAATATTAAGAGTGGCAAAATCTACAGTTTGATACATCCTGAGAAAGAAAGAAAGCACTGGTGAACTCATCAATGCAAAAAGACCTTGGACGCCCACGGAAGACAACAGTAGTGGATGATCGCAGAATAATCTCCATGGTGAAGAGAAACCCCCTTCACAACAGCCAACCAAGTGAACAACACTCTCCAGGAGGTCGGCGTATCAATATCCAAATCTACCATAAAGAGAAGACTGCATGAAAGTAAATACAGAGGGTTCACTGCACGGTGCAAGCCACTCATAAGCATCAAGAATAAAAAGGCTAAACTGGTTTTGCTAAAAAAAACATCTAAAAAAGCCAACACAGATCTTGAAGAACATTCTTTGGACAGACGAAACCAAGATCAACCTCTACCAGAATGATGGAAAGAGAAAGGTATGGCGAAGGCGTGGTACAGCTCATGATCCAAAGCATACCACATCATCTGTAAAACACGGCGGAGGCAGTGTGATGGCTTGGGCATGCATGGCTGCCAGTGGCACTGGGTCACTAGTGTTTATTGATGATGTGACACAGGACAGAAGCAGCTGAATGAATTCTGAGGTATTCAGAGACATACTGTGTGCTCAGATCCAGCCAAATGCAGCAAAACTGATTGGTCGTTGTTTCATACTACAGATAGACAATGACCCAAAACATAAAGCCAAGGCAACCAGGAGTTTATTAAACAAAGAAGTGGAATATTCTAGAATGGCCAAATCAGTCACCTGATCTCAACCCAACTGAGCATGCATTTCACTTGTTAAAGACTAAACTTCAGACAGAAAGGCCCACAAACAAACAGAAACTGAAAACCACCGCAGTGAAGGCTTGGCAGAGCATCAAAAAAGAGGAAACACAGCGTCTGGTGATGTCCATGAGTTCAAGACTTCAGGCAGTCATTGCCTACAAAGGGTTTTCAACCAAGTACTAAAAATGAACATTTTATTTAAAATTATTTAATCTGTCCAATTACTTTTGGTCCCTTTTAAAACAGGGTTGCACATATTAAGGAGCTGAAACTCCTAAACCCTTCATCCAATTTTAATGTGGATACCCTCAAATGAAAACTGAAAGTCTGAACTTCAACTGCATCTGAATTGTTTTGTTTAAAATTCATTGTGGTAATGTCTATAACCAAAATTAGAAAAATGTTGCCTCTCTCCAAATATATATGGACCTAACTGTACAAATACATAAACGCAATGAGTATAATGCAGTAAAAAATAACGTGTTGCAAATATCTAATAGGCGACATATTGTTAGCACAAAGATATAATAACCTAAATGATGGTATCCAAATAGATGTTGTTTCATCAGGGGTGAAAGTGTAGCCTACATGATGAAGGAATGTTAGATATTTCAGAAACATCGCCCATGTCCTTACCAGTGCAGTTACTAGGATAGTCCAGTTAATGACCGACACGTGGACAAGCACTTGTGGCCTAGGAACTTACATTACCCTGACTGCACACTGGGTGAACATTGTAGAGGCCGGGGACAAGTCGCACCCTGGCAGGGCACATCAGCTACCGATGCTGAGAATTGCGGCCTCTACTTTTATCAGGGATTGTTCAATGTCCTACACCAGTTCTTGCGCCTCCTCCTGCTCATCCTTGATCTCCGATGTGCTATATCAAAGCAAATTGTCCACATCAGCTGGAAGCTCTGCTGTGTTGCCTCAGCGAAGCTGCAGCTGGCTCTGCCGAAGCTTATTTGTCTAGCAGCAGAGTTATTGAAAGGGATAACAGACCAGACATCTGTGGCTCTCGCCGCTGAACTTCCAGCCAGGTATGGTCATGTGTGATAATGGCTGTAATGTGGTGGCGGCCGTGAAGCATGGCACACACGTACCATGCTTAGCCGATGTGGTCAACTTGGTAGTTTGACGGAATTTTGAAAACCTACCCAGATTTGCCAGATTTTCTGGTCAAGGAACACCATATCAGTGCCCATTTCCGAAAGTCGGCAACAGCTTCGGTTGTGCTGGCAGTGCATGCAAGTGCCAGCTCACTGGTGTGCGAGGTCACCATGCGCTGGAACTCCACACTACACATGTCGGCAAGGCTTTGTGAGCAGCAGAGCCAGTTGTGTAATACCAGCTCCAACATGCCCATCTGTATTCTGGTCAACCTCTGCACGTAACAACTGAAGCATGGACATGGATGTCTGACATTTGTGCAGTTCTCCAAGACTTTGAGGACTTTACAAAGCTGGAGAGCGGCGATGACTCCATAATCAGCACAAATATCCCACTTCTGTGCCTAGTTCAACAGTTCCTGCTGACAAATAAACATGAAGCTTTGCATGTGGACCAGGTGGGGATGGAGAAAGACACAACACAGGGATATACTACCCAACCTCATGTCATCTGGTCAGCGTGGATTGGGTAACAATGACGAGGAGGAACAGTGGCTAGTACCCACACAAATTTCGTCCCATCTCCTACGTTGATTGGCTGAGGAGGGAAATGATGAGGAAGAGATGGAGAGTAGTCATCATGGCAGAGACAGGGAAGTGTTGGCTGTAAGGACCTTGGCACTTATGGCAGACTATGTACCGATGCCTTTCCTGTGACTCTCGCGCTACATTCATTTTGGCCAAAAAAGAATACTGGTTGTTCACCCTGCTAGACACACTCTATATGAAGAACCTTGCATCTCTCCTTCATGAGGCGAAGTGGTATACTAAAATGGTGCTATAGCAGAAGGCCATTGTGGAAAATATGTTGAAAAAAATCCCATCAGATAATGCTAGCGACAGGATGCAAGTTTTTTTTTTCCAAGCCAAGGAGGAGAGGCAAGGGAGATACACACCAGGTACAGCAGAGACAGGGGTACACTGTCAAAGGCCTGGGCCAATTTCATGACACCCTCCCAGCGTCCAGACCCTGATGACCAGGTGTTTTTGAGGGAAAAGTTTTTAACGATAGTCAAATAATACAAAATCAGTGTACTTTCTAACTTTCTAATTCCTCTACCACCTTTAGCTATTGAGTCTCAAAGTTGTAGGACACCTGACACAAGCTGTACCTCTATGCCTTGGTGGTGTTGTACTGCTCTGCTGCTAGTGTCTTGTCTGAATGGGGTTTTAGTACTTCCAGGGGATGTCAAAACAGACAGGCTCTTTCGTCTATAAACAGAAAGTGCTGACTGGCTCATTGATAAAAAGTGAACAAAGCTTGGATTAGCCCCAACTTTTCCACACCATGATAGGAGCACATAAAGTGTTTTTAATCTTCAATATTTGCATGAGACCCACCAGTTTTTGCCTTTAAGGGTCTATGCATTACTGTTTTACCTTCCTTATCCAATTTAATGGTTTTGCACTTTGAGCAAAGCCTTTGAGTGTAGTAGTCAACTACACTTTTAAAATATTTTAATAAGACCCTCAAGTTGTTGCCTTCAAGGGGGTCTATGGATCGATGTATTGCCCTCATCATTTTTTCATGAATTTGCACTGTTTGCAGAGCCTTTAAGTGTAGAAGTGCCACAACTACACTTTCTTAATTTTTTAATGAGGCACTCCAGTGGGTGCCTTCAAAGGTGTATGAATGACCCTGCTTGTAATTTTTGGCAGGCTTTCTAGTAAATTACACTGAAATTTCCAATGCTTTTTTTTTTTTTAACTTTTTGTTTACGGTAAAAAAAATTTTTTTTAAATTTTGCCTTTCATATACAAGTCATTATACAGGAAAGAATGTTTCTTAACATAATCTTTCCTGTAAATTCCAATTTCTATTCGATTTTGAAAGTTTTATTGTCCGTCCTTAACCCCTTTCTGACATTAGACGTAATAATCTGTCAATGTGACCTATCTGACCAGGGACAGATTATTACATCTGCGCGATCGCCCGCGCACTTCGGTGGTGTGCGACCGATCGCAGCCGAGTGTCAGCTGATTCTGACAGCTGACACCCAGCACGAAGTGCCAGGTGTGACCTCTCCCGTCACGTTAAGTCCCGAAATGCTGCAATTGAACAAGATCGCAGCATTCTGGGAGTCGTCAGTTGGCAGACAGCCCCTGTGCCTTTGGATCAGAGACCCCGCGGCGTGCCGCAGGGTCCCGATCGTTGCCATGGTGACCCGATATCGTCGTGACAACGTCCGGGTCACCAGAGCTAGGAAACATGCTGATCATGCGCAGTGCATGATCAGCAAGTCTGTCAGTGCAGAGCTGAAAGTTTCTACAGCATGCTGACAGTTTCTACATGTAGAAGCGATCAGCGTGCAAAAAATGATAGTCCCATAGTGGGGCCAACTAAAAAATGAAAAAATATTTTTAAAGAATTGTGAAAATGTTAAAAATAATTTAAAAAAATCAAGATATTGTATCTATAAATAAATATTTGAATGAAAAGAAAAATATATAAACAAAGTGCATATTTGGTATTGCCGCATCCATAACGACCCGACCTATAAAACTTTCCCACTAGCTAACCCCTTTAGTGAACACCACAAAAAAATTAAAAGCAAGGCAAAAAAACAATGCTTTATCATTATACTGCCGAACTTAAAGTGGAATAAAACGTGATAAAAAAGACCGATATAAATAAACATGGTACCACTGAAAACGTCATCTTGTCCCGCGGAAAACAAGCTCTGCGTTGGGTGCTTGCTTCTTGGTTTCCGTGTAAATGTCTGAAATACGTGATTCACACAGAACCTCTGGCGGAAGATTCCCTATAATGCGGCAGATGTAGGCACTGTGGACGCTGTCTGACCTGTGATACGGTGGTGTCCATCCTTTTTTTTTTTTTTTTTTTTTTTTTTATTGCATAAAAGTGCCGTCAGCCATAGTTTTGTGTCCTTCAGGACATCACTGAACAGAGGCCAGATGGAGTCCAGAGTTACTCTGCTGCCTCACTATAGTGAATTGATTCCTTGGGAGTTTCATCTGAATCGCGTCACTCAGAGATTTAGATGGAAACCGCAAAGTAAGTGCTCAGTGTGGAGCTCCGGATAACTGTGATCCAAAACTTTATGTAAAATGTTCCTAATAAAAGCTTCAACTCAATCCACAAAAAAGCAAGTTCCCACTCAGGTCCGTCATCTGTTAATGGAAATATAGGGGGCTTCCCCTTAACTGGTAGTACAAAGGCTTGGGAAAAGTGAAATGGCTCCTCACCCACAAAACAAATTCAGCAATTTCTGCACTCTGAAATCCAAATGCTCCTCCTCCTTTATGAGCCCCACAGTGTACCCAAACCATATATTGCATCCACGTTTGGCATTTCTAAAGCGATGAGAGCTTCCTAACTTATGGGTGCATGCCTCCAGGAGTAAGGGCTGGGTATAATGTACTGGTGACTGCAACGTACTGGTCACTACAGCGTACTGGTCACTACAACGGCAGTTTACAATTTTCACTTGGCAACTCATTGCTGCTTGTTTCTGGAAAATACCCATTAAGTCAAAATCATCAATACACCTGTAGATAAGTTCCCCAAGGGGTATAGTTTCCAAAGGGTCCCCTGAGGGGGGATTTTGCTCTTCTAGTATTTAGGGGCACTGTATTTGGAGCCCGCCAACTGTTCTAGGAAAATCTGCACTCCAGGAGGCAAATAGTGCTCCGTTCCTTCTGAGTGTCTCCGTATGGCAAAGTAGTACTGTACAGCCACATATGGGGTGTTGCCACCTTCAGTAGAAATTGTGGGACAAATTATTATACCATTTTTACCCACTACTTGTGTAAAAATGTAAAATCGGGGCTAAAACAAAATTTTGGTGGTAAAAATGTAGTTATTTTTTTCTTCACTGCCCAATGGTATAAAATTCTGTGACACACCCGTGGTGTCAATATGATTACTGCACCCCTAGATGAATTAATTGAGAGTTGTAGTTTGTAAAATGGGGTCACTTATGGGGAGTTCTGATGTGCTGGCACCTCATGGACTCTCCCAGCGGGTCATGGCACCTGCAAACCATAACAGTAAAATCTAGCGCTCCTTGCTTTCTGAGCTTTGCACTGTGCCTGAAAAATATTTCCCGATTACATGTAGAGTATTGGCGCACTCAGGAAAAAATGGGCTTTAGTTTGTTGTAAAAAAAAAAAAAAATTCCTATTAGCCCTTAGAAAAATTAAAAACTTGGCGCTAAAGCATTTTAGTGTTAAAAATGTACTTTATTCTTTCGTCGCCACTCAGTGGTAGAAAATTCTGTGAGTCACATGTGGTGTCAATATGATCACTGCACCTCTAGATGAATTCATTGGGGAGTGTAGTTTGTAAAATGAGTTCACATATAGGGGGTTTCTGTTCTAACAGCTCAGGGGCTCTGCCAATGTGACATGGCACCTTCAAACCATTCCAGCAAAATCTGAACTCCAATATGGCACCTCTTCCCTTCTAATGTTTGCACTGTGCCTCAAAAATAGTATTCCCCCACATATGGGGTATCAACGTACTCAGGAGAAATTGCACAGCAAATTGTTGAAATTCAAAATTTGGGGACAAAATATCATTTTTGTGAGGAAAATATGATTATTATTTTCACGGCTCAACGTTATAAACTTCTGAGAAGCACCTGGGGGTTCAGGGTGCTCACCACATATCAAAATACATTCCTTGAGGGGTGTAGTTTCCAATATGTGGTCACTTTTTGGGATTTCCACTGTTTAGGTACATCAGGAGCTCTCCAAGTGGCATATGACATCCGCTAATGATTATAGGAAATTTTACTTTCAAAAAGTCAAATGATGCTCCTTTCTTTTCTGAGCCCTGCTGTGCCTCCAAACAGTAGTTTTCTCCCTCATATTGGGTATTGGCGTACTCAGGAGACTTTGCACAACCAATTGGTGCAATTTCTCCTGTTACCCTTATGAAAATGCAATATTTTGTGCTAAATGTGGGGAAATTTATTTTTACGGCTCAACATTATAAACTTCTTTGAAACACCTGAGGGTTCAATGTGCTCACCACACATCTAGTCTAGTTTCCATAATGGGGTCGCTTGTGGGTGATTTTTATTGTTCAGGCACATCAGGGGCTCTCCAAACCCGACATAGCATCCGCCAATTGTTCCAGTTGTTCAAGCAAATTTTGCATTCAAAAATTCAAATGGCGCCCCTTCCCTTCCGAGCTCTGCTGTGCGCCAAACAGTGGTTTTCTCCCTCATATGGGGCATCAACATGCTCAGGAGAAATTACACAACAAATTTTAGGATCCATTTTTTTCCTGTTACCCTTGTCAAAGCAAAAAAAAAATGGATCTGAAGTCAATTTTTTGTGAAAAAAAAAAATTTTTATTTATTTTTTTTTTCAAATAATTCCTGTGAAGCACGCCTCAAAGTGACATCAAATGTGATGTGTTCCCTTAAAAAAAAAAAAATGGTTTTGTGAATTTTGCTGGAAAAATGAAAAAATGCTGGTCAACTTTAACCCCTATGACTTCCTAACAAAAAAAAATTCGGCCTTCACCCAGCCCCAAATCAGAAAAAATGGAGACGGGGCTCGGAAATTCCGTGATTTTTTTTTTTTTTTTCGCAAAGTTTGTATGTTTTTTACCATTTAAATAAAAAATAACCTATACTAGTTTGGGATCTGCAAAAAATAAGCCCTCACGTGGCCATATTGATGGAAAAATGAAAAAGCTATGGCTCTGGGAAGAAGGGAAGCGACAAACATAAACGCAAAAACGAAAAAGGGCTGGGTCGTGGTAGGGGTTAAAGTGGAGTAAGAGTGTGACACCATTGTTCTCTGCAGGGATCTGGGAGTCATAAATGTTTCCAGTGGTCTTCCCCATGCTGTTCTTCCATTCTTCAATTTTTCCATCCATTTCAATATTTTAACTAGACCCTCCCCAGACCTCTTTGTAGGGTTTGGCTGAAAAGTGCTCGGATTTCCCACTGACTCCTGTTATACTCGAAACAAGCATTATGAATTGCTCTGTTCGAGTAATGAGCATCTGAGCATTTTAGTGCTCGCTCATCTCTAGTTCTTATACACTTTGATGTAGTCAGAGCTGTGCATCTCTACCTGTCTCACAGCTCCTTTTGGTTGCCTTGTGGGTCATTCCGATATGCCCTGGCAGATGTCAGACCGCATCTAGGGCTACCATTGTTCTTGGTTTCATTTTGCTAATTTGGAGGGTTGGGCTAAGGACACCCAAGCCATGTCACTTCTCTCTCTCTCCCCCTCTCTCATTTTTGTGAATCTCCATTTTGCAGAGTTATTCAATGGCACATATGATTCAACGCTGTTCCTATGTATGGCATGACAGTTCTCTGACCATTTAGTGTAGTTTTAGCTTAATTTACATTTCTTTTGGAAGTTTTGTTCCTGTATGCAGTGGTTTCATTAATTTTTCTGGCAAACTTCATTTATAGGTTGTAGATGATAGCAAAGAGAAGAGGACAATCATTCATCAAGCTATAAAAGGCTTATTCCCAGGATTGGAGACAAAAACTGAGGATCGAGATGGAAAGAAATATATTATAGCTTACCATGCAGCTGGCAAAAAAGCTTTATCAAGTAAGGTTGTACAGTATGTTTGTGAAAACTTTTCCCCTTCTGTTCAGTCAGTGAATGTACAACTATGAATTTGTTGATGTGTGTGAAATGTCAATCTGTATGGTAGTCCTGGATTGTGAAATCTGTAAAGCATAGCGTTATTTTATATAACTTTTCAGAATAAGCCATGTGTATACATGAGGAATCATATACTTTGTATACTGGAATTTTTTTCAGCATTTTTCCCCTTTGTGTACTCAAGCTAATGGTTGGAGACTAGCTTGAATTGAGCGACTCATATGCTACACGCCATCATGAGGGATTTCTGCTCCCCTATCTTTATGTAGCACATGTTCAGAAGCAGCAGCATGGATGACATGATAGAGCAGTACTCAGCTGTGTAACTGTGAATCCAGTTCTGGGAGAAGAAGAATTCCTTGTTAGAGATGATGCAGCATAGTTTCTCCTCTCCTTCGAGTTTATACCGGACACCTCATTGAGCTGGCAGTCTGTCTTGGTTTGATCAAAGCGGGTATGAATTGTTTGGATGGATGGTGAGTTCAGGAGGCATGTGCAGGGGTGACTTATAAGTGGAGAAAGTTTCATATTTCTCTGAGATATGTTACTCTGTTTCTTATCATTTCTTGTTTTAATTACTTATGCAAAGTTTGTTAAAAAGACAGTAACCATTTTAAATATACCTGTCATTCAGACAAGTTCTACATTTATGCAGTCATCTTGGCAACATACACTGCTCAAAAAAAGAATGAAGGGAACACGAAAATACCACATCCCAGAGATCACTGAAATGAAATATTCCAGTTGCAAATCTTTATTTATTACATAGTGTAATACGTTGAGAACAAAACATAAAAATGATCAATGTAAATCAAATTTAATATTCCATGGAGATCTGGATTTGGACTGATACTCAAAATCAAAGTTTAAAATCAAATCACAGGCTTATCCAACTTCAGTGGAAATGCCTCCAGACAAGGAAATGATGCTCAGTAGGGTTGAGCGACCTTGACTTTTTTAGGGTCGAGTCGGGTTTCGCGAAAACCCGACTACCTCAAAAGTCGAGGTTTTTTTTTTGTTTTTTGTTTTTTTTATCTCTCTCTCTCTCTCTCTCTCTCTCTCTCATTGGGTCGTTGGACTGGAGCGTGCATCCAATTATTGATCTGCTGTCGGCTGCCTTCCTTTTTGTGATTCGGCAAGTATGTCGCAGATGTCACTTTTTAAATTTTCTCAATGCAAGTCTGGAAGACTCAAAAAGGGGTCTGTCTTACAGTCCGAATTTAGCTTACTGGGGGGGGGATCAGCAGTGCTGGTGGAGCATGGTCACGGGGTGTTCGGTGGTCCGGCAATATGACTCCCATTTCAGACTGGTGTGGCAGGTTTGGTGGTGCTCATGGTGCGGAGGGCTCCATCGGCATTTTGTGAAAGCCTGGAGGCCATTGCTGTAATGTGGTGGCCTCCAGGAAATTCCATCCCAGTCTCTTTGGTGCTCTGTGGTGCGGGGAAACTCCGCCGGCATTTTGTCAAAGCCCGGAGGCCCCTGCACATCCATTGCTGCGATGCGGTGGCCTTCGGGAAAATGGCTGCCGGGGACGGCACATGCTCACATTAAGATCTCGGCAACAATCTCAATCTGAGCATGCGCCACCCTTGGCGGCCTTTTTCCTGGAAGCCAAAGCATCGCAGCAATGGATTTGCGGGTGCCTCCGGGCTTTCACAAAATGCCGGCGGAGCACCCCCGCACCAAAGAGACGTGCTGCAACAGCCTAGTAAGGGAGTTTGATCGTCACCCTGCAACGTCGGACTGGGACCGCCGTAGAATTGCCCGACTCCTGCTGCCGCCACACTATTTGTAAGTATATTCCGACTATAAAACGCACCCCCATTTTCCCCAAAAACAATTTGGGGAAAAAATGCGTCTTATAGTCTGAAAAATACGGTATATTGAGGAAATTAAAAAAGTGACCCCTCGTCCACACAGCAGAAACTGTGTGATTCAGCATGTCACAAATGCGGTCACGTGCTTGTTGCTGTAGCGGACCAGAGTACCACTGAAAATGGTAGAAGCCGGCAAGCAGCACAGTGAATATTTTGCTGTGCTCATTGCACATAACATACATTATTTCTACCAAAGGGAGAAACAAAACAATGTAAAAAGATCACCGGAGTGCTCATTTACAGATGAAAAAGGAAATTGGCACAAAATAGTAGGCAACAACCTAAATGTACTGTGAATGTAGCATAATAACTGCAGATCCCATGACGAGAGGAGAGAAATGTCCTCAAAAATAGCATTAGGGAATGTTACTATTATCTTGTACTTAGATCAGCTGTAGAATCTGTTTACTAAACATAGTGTGAATTTTATGTTCAGTAATGTTGATGATTGACCTGTAGCACCATTTGTCTTTTTTGAGTACCGGTATGTCATAGTGCCTTTACTGTTCTGTTCCTTTTCACTGGTGGAATCCCCATGAATATATGGGAGATGTTCTTTGTGGGTCATAATAATTGCTTAAAGTGGTTGTCCAACACTGGATAAGCCTATTAAATAGATCCAAGGTTGCTCATGCATTGAACAATGCTATACTTATCTCCCGAATCGCAATGCATGATGCACCTCGAGGATGTTCAGAATGGTTTGTCCAGTAATGAACCACCCTTTTAAATTGCATCTCACTTGCTCCGTGTAAAAATATGTTAACACTTGGAGACCATGTCAAGACATTTTATTTTATGAAACAAACATAGTGGGTTATACAGGTTCTCTAGACATTGCCTGGGGTTGCCTCTTTACAGTTTATAAATTTATTTTATTTTATAGAGCGATCAAAGGCCTAAAATCTTCTTAGCTATAAAGGTAAATTATGATTAAGGAAATCCAGCAAGAAAGACTTGAGGGCTCAGATTCTCGCTACAGTGTAATTCCTAAAAGATAAAGTGGTTGCATTGTCTGGAGGATTTGCACATCTTGCTGTTTAAATTTCTAAGCTGACAAACTCTCTTTTAATCTTTACCTTTGATGCAATGACAGTAAGGGCCTGAGATATTTGCACACCTTGATGTCCTTTTCTGTTAATGGTGATCATGTGGGTTCTGTTCCTATGTCCTTGTCATCTACTATATAGTTGTCTAAGGGTCACTTCCGTCTTTCTGTCTGTCTGTCCTTCTGTCACGGATATTCATTGGTCGCCGGCCTCTGTCTGTCATGGAATCCAAGTCGCTAATTGGTCGTGGCAAAACGCCCACGACCATTGCCACGACCAATCAGCGATGGTCGCAGTCCGGCGGCAACATGGCCGCTCCTTCCTCCCCGCAGTCAGTGCCCGCTCCATACTCCCCTCCAGTCAGCGCTCACACAGGGTTAATGGCAGCGCTAATGGACCGCGTTACGCCGCGGTGTAACGCACTCCATTAACGCTGTTATTAACCCTGTGTGACCAACTTTTTTACTATTGAGGCTGCTTATGCAGCCTCAATAGTAAAAAGATCTAATGTTAAAAATAATTAAAAAAAATAAAAAATCATCATATACTCACATTCCGGTGCCTTTTCCGCTCCTCGCGATGCTCTGGTAACCGCTCTATGCAAGCGGCAGGTTCCGGTGGCAAGGATGGTATGCGACAAGGACCTGCCATGACGTCACGGTCATGTGACCGCGACGTCATCACAGGTCCTGCGCCCATACTAACCCTGGGACCGGAAGCTGCCGCGTGCACCGCACACAGGGCCTGGACTTCAACGGAGGGTGAGTATATGTTTCTTTTTTAAGTCTGTATACTACATGGCTCTGTGCTGCATACTCCGTCGCTGGGCAATATACTAGGTGGCTGGGCAATATACTACGTGACTGGGCAATATACTACGTGACTGGGCAATATACTACGTGGCTCTGTGCTGTATACTACGTGGGCTGTGCAATACACTACGTGGGCTGTGCAATACACTACGTGGGCTGTGCAATATACTACGTGGGCTGTGCAATGTACTACATGGCTCTGTGCTGCATACTCCGTCGCTGGGCAATATACTACGTGACTGGGCAATATACTACATGACTGGGCAATATACTACGTGGCTCTGTGCTGTATACTACGTGGGCTGTGCAATACACTACGTGGGCTGTGCAATACACTACGTGGGCTGTGCAATGTACTACGTGTCTCTGCTGTATACTACGTGGCTGGGCAATATACTACGTGGCTGGGCAATATGCTACGTGGACATGCATATTCTAGAATACCCGATGCGTTAGAATCGGGCCACCATCTAGTCACTAGTGAATATGCAGCTCCATTTCTGGAGAATTTGCTAGAATCTGATGATGACAGTAAAAGAGAAGGGGACACCTTTTATTGGTGATTTTAGGACTAGTCTCGTTTTCTTGACAAGCAAGCATGTGGTGACAAATGTTTCTGGGTTTGTCCATGGCAAATGTACAGCTACCGAATCTCGATATTTTTCGTCACATACTTGGTAAGGTTGAGGGAAAAAAGACACCCAAATCCAACCTGTAATCCTGCCAACTTGTAATCCAGAGAAAGGCAAGAATCCTGATAAGAACTTAGCCAATTGACACATTGTTGAGGAATATTTCTTCCTGACTCCAAACATGGTAGAATAAATCACTGGATCAACAACCTATCTCCAGAAATCTTGTATCTATAACTTGTCTAATATATAATTGCCTAGAATACTACTTCCTGCAATTTGTGCCAACTTCCGTGGCTTTGTCCGGAGCTAATGTCCGGAGCTAATGTCCGGAGATAAGTGACGTCAACAGTGTCCAGTGTCTGATTGGTTGCCACCTGCTGCGAGCGACCAATCAGAAACGTGCCGTACTGTGACACACTCCGCCCGCCATTTTGGTGTGATTTTTGAATTTTTACCTCACAGCAAGTTTCTACTGCGTGGAGGCGGGCTCAGTGACGTTGCTCTTCAAGCTCCTGCCGAATTTCGTCAAAAAAATGATAATACCATTTACCAAAACTATATATATTTAGTTGTGAAGTGGTTCAGTGACATTTTCACACCAATTTTGAACTTTTGTTTGGTGTTTTCTCCATATACTGCCTATTATTCACTGACTGTTATACTGAGAGACTGCCGTTTATTAACCTCTTCTTTGCCACATTGGGTATATTGCTCTATTATTTGCCACATAAGGACATTGTCCATTATTGCCCAGCAATTTCTCTGCAATATAAACTGCCTATTTATTAATATCTGCATTCCTGCAAAGAACTATTGCCTATTATTAACTGGCTATTTTCCTACTACCTGACACTGCCTCTTATTAACCTGTTGTTTGCCACCACCACGCTTAAAGCTGTTTAGCTTAGCCAACATGAGCTCTAATAGTAAGGATACTAATGACACAGAGTCCAAAGCTGCTGATAGCGCACGTAAGATTAGGTCTGATAGAAAGTATACTAATAATGCAGAGCAAAAAGACGCCGATGCCGCACGTAAGCGCAAACAGCGTGCTAACAAGAGTACAGAGGATAGATGCAAGCGCATGGACACTGTTAAGTATACTAATGACACAGAGCCCAAAGCTGCTGATGGCGCACGTAAGATCAGGTCTGATATAAAGTATGGTAATGATGCAGAGCGAAAAGCCGCCGATGCCGCACGTAAGCGCAAACAGCGTGCTAACAAGAGTACAGAGGAGAGATGCAAGCGCCTGGATACTGTTAAGTATACTAATGACACAGAGCCCAAAGCTGCTGATGGCGCACGTAACATCAGGTCTGATAATAAGTATACCAATGACGCTGAGCGAAAAGCCGCCGATGCCGCACGTAAGCACAAACAGCGTGCTAACGAGACTACAGAGGACAGACATAAGCGCCTGGACACTGTTAATGCTGCTTGCAATAAACGCATTACTAATGAGTCTTTTGAGGACAAAACTAATCGATTAAGTAATAAAGCTGCTGCTGCACGCTCTCAACGTTGCAAACATAATATTTCCACGTCCTCAGTCATAGATTCTGCCCACAATACAGCTTCTTTGTCTCCATTCATAGAATGTGTGCAGCTTGAAGCTCCCTTAACCGTTAGTAAATCTGCACGTAAGCGCAAACACTGTCCTACTTACACTCCAAATGATAAACGCCGTCGCCTCCACACTGTTAAGTCTGCTTATAAGACATGCTTCACACCTGACTCTTCTAAGGCAACAAACAAACCATTACCAAATGCAGCTGGTGCACGCCGTGAATGGCGCAAAAAAACAGCTTGCACCTCCATATTAATAAACTCTGACCACGATACACCTTCCAACTCCTCAGTGATCGTCTGATGTCTTTCATCCCTCCCCTCATAAGCATGTTCATGGATCCTGTGTAACTGTACCTTAAATAACAAGAGTTGTCAAGAGCTGGTGAGTGCAGCCATTTTTTGTTCTTTCTTACTATTATTTATTAATTGTATTATTCTTACATTTGAATAAATAAAGTATATATGGATTCTAGACTCCCGATTCTTTAGAATCGGGCTGCCATCTAGTAATATTATATCAAGGATGGCATCCAGGCACCTCTTGAATTTGGGCACTGAAGTGATCATCACAACATTGTGAGGCAGTGAGCTCCATAGTCTCACTGCAATTGCAGTAAAGAATCCCTCTCTGTAAGGCCGGGGTAACACTTGCGAGTGTGATGTAAGAAACTCGTGCATCAATACCCGGCACTGCTGGCGGTTCTCGGGACCAGAGTGTGCAGCTGCATAGAAATAAATGTCTCGAGTGCCGGGTGTTGATGCAAGAGACTCGAGCGAATTTCTCACATCACACTCACAAGTGTGACCCCCGCCTAATAGTAATCCTTCTTTCCCGTATACAAAGTGAATGAGTCCTTGTCATGGTTACATGCCTAGATGAAATAAGCTCATTAATAAGTTCTGTACTGTTCGCTCATTCATGGTACTGTCTTGGTACTACTGTCAACCCATTCCCCTAATAACTTTGATCGCCGTCCTTTGCACCCAAGCTAGTTAATAATAATATAATAATTGTATGTCGATGGCGTCAACATATTCCGCAGCACTTTGCATTTTAGAGAGGACTTGTACAGCCAAAAGACATTACAGCATAATAATTAACACAGATCAAAACAGATACCAAGAGGAATGAGGGCCCTGCTCGCAAGCTTACAATCTATGAGGAAAAGGGGAGACACAAAAGGTGGATGGTAACAATTGCTTTCACTGTTCTGACCAGCCATAATGTAAGAAATCGGGTGTTCATATAATCTGCATGAACCGGTTGTCAGCCTAAGTACCGTATGTAACAGTACAGACACAGACGGCTATTAAATGCATAAAGTGTGTGAGAACATGATACAAGGAACCTGGTTATGGTAAAAATTTTGAATGGGCAGCACAGGGATAGTTAGGTGTTGAGGCGGTAGGCCAGTTTGAAGAAATGTATTTTTAGGGCACGCTTAAAACTCTGGATATTGGGGATTAATCAAATTATTCTGGGTAATGCATTCCAAAAAATTGGTGCAGCATGTGAGAAATCTTGGAGACTGGAGTGGGAGGCTGTGATTTATTGTGGATGGTATTCTCAGGTCATTAGCAGAATAGAGGGCACGGGTAGGGTGGTAAACTGAGACAAGGGAGGATATGTAGGGTGGTGCTGAACCGTGGAGTGCTTTGTGGGTGAGAGTGATAAGTTTATATTGAATTCTGGAGCTGATGGGTAACCAGTGTAATGACTGGCGCAAGGTAGAGGCATCGATGTACCGGTTGGTGAGGAATATGATCCTTGCTGCAGCATTCAAGACAGATTGGAGAGGGAAGAGTTTGGTAAAAAGGGGACCGATTAGTAGGGAGATACAATAGTCCAGATGAGAATGAATAAGAGCAACAGTAAAGTTACCTTCACACTGAACAACATTACAACGATAGCGATCCGTGACGTTGCAGCGTCCTGGATAGCGATATCGTTGTGTTTGACACGCAGCAGCGATCTGGATCCTGCTGTGACATCGCTGGTCGGAGCTAGAAGGCCAGAACTTTATTTCGTCGCTGGATCACCCGCTAACATCGCTGGATCAGCGTGTGTGACGCCGATCCAGCGATGTGTTCACTGGTAACCAGGGTAAATATCGGGTTACTAAGCGCAGGCCCGCGCTTAGTAACCCGATGTTTACCCTGGTTACCATTGTAAATGTAAAAACATACTTACATTCCGGTGTCTGTCACGTCCCTCGCCGTCAGCTTCCCGCACTGACTGTGAGCGCCGGCCGTAAAGCACAGCGGTGACGTCACCGCTGTGCTCTGCTTTACGGCCGGCCAGCGCTCACAGTCAGTGCGGGAAGCTGACGGCGAGGGACGTGACAGACACCGGAATGTAAGTATGTAGTGTTTTTTTTTTTTTTTTACATTTACAATTGTAACCTGGGTAAACATCGGGTTACTAAGCGTGGCCCTGCGCTTAGTAACCCAATATTTACCCTGGTTACCTGGGGACTTCGGCATGGTTGGTCGCTGGAGAGCTGGTTGTGTGACAGCTCTCCAGCGACCACACAAGGACTTTACAACGATCACGGCCAGGTCGTATCGCTGGTCGTGATCGTTGGAAAGTTGCTGAGTGTGACGGTACCTTAAGAGTTTTTGCAGAGTCAAAAGTAAAAAAAAAGGTCGAATTCTAGAAATGTTTTTGAGGTGCAGATAACAAGAGCTAGCCAGTGATCGGATGTGGGGGGTGAATGAAAGCTCTGAATCAAGTATAACCCAAGACAGCAGGCATGTTGCTGGGGAGTAACGGTGGAACCACACACGGAAATGGCAATGTCGGGCATAGTTAGGTTAGTAGAGGGAGGAAATAATAATCTTTTATATAGCGCCAACATATTCCGAAGCGCTTTACAGTTTAACAGTTTCAAAACATAAGTCATAAGTAACAACATTAACAATACAATAATTAAAGCAAAATTAGACAACCCTGCTCGTGAGAGCTTACAATCTGCAATGAAGTGGGGGAAATACAAAGTACAGGTGTGTATTTACAATGATGGTCCAGCCATCTTGAGGGAATGGGGGATAGATGGGGATAGTGAATTGGCTACACATTCACACTTCCACATAAAATGACTTTGATTAGGGAACGTGATAGGCCACTCTGAACAAATGTGTTTTGAGGGATCGCCTAAAACTATGCAAATTGTGGATAGTCCTCAGCATGGGAGAAGTCTTGAACTGGGAGGTACGGATTAGTGCAGAGGTTAGTCGAAAGTCATTTGCAGATTTCAGCGGTCGGTTAGGCAGACAGAAATGAGGGAGGAGATGTAAGGGGGTGCCGCACTGTGGAGAGCTTTGTGGGTGAGAACAAGTACCGTATTTTTCGCTTTGTAAGACACACTTTATTTCCCCCAAATTTGGGGGGGAAAAGGGGGTGCGTCTTACAAAGCGGATATACCGCTTACAATTACAGGCTGGGATGAGGGGGTGTCCGCCACCACTGCCGCGGTTGGCTGCTGCTGCGGTTGTCAGCTGCCGCCCAGGATGATGCTGGAGTCTCCGGTGCTCTGGGGGGGCTCTGGCGACATTTTGTGAAAGGCCAGAGCCCCCCGGCAGTTGGTCTAGGCTTTCCTGTGCGACGGACTTCGGGAAAATGACCGCCGGAATCTCGGGAGATGAGATTTCAGCACTGAGATCTCATCTCTCGAGATCTTGGTCCCAAGATCTCCATCTGCGCATGCGCCGCATCCCGGCAGCCATTTTCCCGAAGTCCACCGCACAAGAAAGCATAGATGAACTGCTGGGGGGCTCTGGCCTTTCACAAAATGTTGGCAGAGCCCCCCGCAGCACCGGAGACACCCCCACAGCATCGGAGGCACCCTTGCAGCACCAGACACCCCTGCAGCATCGGAGCCCCCTGCAGCACAGGACACCTGCACACCCCCTCATCTCAGTCTGCAGCAACACTTCACTCCTGTCTCCAGCAGTGACCCTGATCCACTGCAGCCACAACCCCCGGTAAGCAATAAGATGCATGGATTATAAGAAGCACCACCAATTTATTTAAAAGTTTTTTTTCCTATTTTTCTCCTCAAAATTTGGGGTGCGTCTTATAATCCGGAGCGTCTTATAAAGCGAAAAATACGGTACTTTGAATTGGATTCTACACTGTGTGCAGAATTATTAGGCAAGTTGTATTTTGATCACATGATACTTTTTATACATGTTGTCCTACTCCAAGCTGTTCAGGCTTGAGAGCCAACTACCAATTAAGTAAATCAGGTGATTTGCATCTGTGTAATGAGGAGGGGTGTTGTCTAATGACATCAAAACCCTATATAAGGTGTGCTTAATTATTAGGCAACTTCCTTTCCTTTGGCAAAATGGGTCAGAAGAGAGATTTGGCGGGCTCTGAAAAGTCCAAAATTGTGAGATGTCTTGCAGAGGGATGCAGCATTCTTGAAATTGCCAAACTTTTGAAGCGTGATCACCGAACAATCAAGCGTTTCATGGCAAATAGCCAACAGGGTCGCAAAAAGCGTGTTGGGCAAAAAAGGTGCAAAATAACTGCCCATAAATTGAGGAAAATCAAGCGTGAAGCTGCCAAGATGCCATTTGCCACCAGTTTTGCCATATTTCAGAGCTGCAACGTTATTGGGGTAACAAAAAGCACAAGCTGTGCGATACTCAGGGACATGGCCAAGGTAAGAAAGGCTGAAAAACGACCACCTTTGAACAAGAAACATAAGATAAAACGTCAAGACTGGGCCAAGAAATATCTTATGACTGACTTTTCAAAGGTTTTATGGACTGATGAAATGAGTGACTCTTGATGGGCCAGATAGAGCCACAGGCTGGATCAGTAAAGGGCAGAGAGCTCCACTCCGACTCAGACGCCAGCAAGGTGGAGGTGGGTACTGGTATGGGCTGGTATCTGTTATGACCTGGTGGTTAAGAGGCCACACTGATTTTAGTAAACCAACTGGCACCCTTAATCCGAGCAAACAAATCAGAAAGTAAAGGTAAAGGGTACTGGAATTTGACAGTGATCTTATTGAGAAGGCGATAATCTATACAGGGTCTCAAGGAGCCATCCTTCTTGGCAACAAAAAAAAATCCCGCTCCCAACGGTGACGAAGACGGGCGAATATGCCCCTTCTCCAAGGACTCCTTTACATAACTGCGCATAGCGGCATGCTCTGGCACAGACAGATTGAAAAGTCGGCCCTTAGGGAACTTACAGCCAGGAATCAAATTAATGGCACAATCGCAGTCCCTATGAGGAGGGAGGGAACTGGACTTGGGCTCATCAAATACATCCTGGAAATCCGACAAAAACTCAGGAACTTCAGAAGAAGGGGATGAGGAAATGGACATCAAAGGAATATCACTATGTATCCCCTGACAACCCCAACCAGTTACAGACATAGATCTCCAATCCAGCACTGGGTTATGTACCTGTAACCATGGAAAACCCAGCACAACAACATCATGCAAATTATGCAACCCCAAAAAGCGAATATTTTCCTGATGTGCTGGAGCCATGTACATGGTTAACTGAGTCCAATACTGAGGTTTATTCTTGGCCAATGGCGTAGCATCAATCCCCCTTAAGGGAATAGGACTCTGCAAAGGCTCCAAGGAAAAACCACAGCGCTTGGCAAATTCTAAGTCCATTAAGTTCAGGGCAGCGCCAGAATCCACAAATGCCATAACAGAGAAGGACGACAATGAGCAAATCAGAGTAACAGACAAGAGAAATTTAGGCTGTACAGTACTAATGGTAACAGACCCAGGAACCCTCCTAGTACGCTTAGGGCAATCAGAAATAGCATGAGCAGAATCACCACAGTAAAAACACAGGCCATTCTGACGTCTGAATTTCTGTCTTTCTGCTCTAGTCAAAATCCTATCACATTGCATGGAGTCAGGACTTTGCTCAGAGGACACTGCCATATGGTGCACCACCTTGCGCTCACGCAAGCGCCGATCAATCTGAATGGCTAGAGACATAGATTTGCTCAAACCGGTAGGCGTAGGAAAGCCCACCATAACATCTTTAAGGGCCTCAGAACGACCTTTTCTGAAAATAGCAGCCAGAGCCTCTTCATTCCACTTAGTGAGCACAGACCATTTTCTAAATTTCTGGCAGTATAACTCTGCCGCTTCCTGACCCTGACACAGGGCCAACAGTGTTTTCTCAGCATGCTCTACTGAGTTAGGTTCGTCATACAACAATCCGAGCGCTTGAAAAAATGCATCCACACTCAACAATGCCGGATCCCCTGTTTCAAGAGCAAAAGCCCAGTCTTGAGGATCACCACGCAGTAAGGATATGATGATTTTTACTTGCTGAATGGGATCACCAGAAGAACGGGGTTTCAAAGCAAAAAACTATTTGCAGCTATTTTTAAAGTTCAAAAACTTGGATCTGTCCCCAAAAAACAAATCAGGAGTAGGAATTCTAGGCTCTAGAGCCGGAGTCTGGACAATATAATCTTGGATACTCTGGACTCTTGCAGCAAGTTGATCCACACGAGAAAACAAACTCTGAACCTCCATACCAGAGCATATATCCAGCACCACCCAGATATCAAGAGGAAAAAAAAGACAGAACAGAGCACAGAAGAAAAAAATGGTTCAGAACTTTCTTTTCCTTCTTTTGAGATGCATTTAACTCATTTCCGGCCTGCTGTACTGTTATGACCTGGTGGTTAAGAGGCCACACTGATATGACCTGGTGGCTAAAACGCAACATGGAGCGAGCTCTGAGAAGGTGGTATCTCTACTGACCGCAGTCCCTAATCCTAACAACAACACTAGAAATAGCCGTGGGATGTTCCTGACTCTCCCTAGACACCTCTTCACAGCCTAAGAAATAACTACCCCTAAAGAAGGAAATAGAAAGCTATCTTGCCTCAGAGAAAACCCCCAAAAGGAAAGATAGCCCCCCACAAATATTGACTGTGAATGGAGAGGGAAATGACGTACACACAAATGAAATCAGAATTCAGCAAAGGAGGCCAATACTAAACTAGATAGACAGAGAGAAAAGGATACTGTGCGGTCAGTATAAAAAACTACAAAATCCACGCAGAGTTTACAAAAATGAACTCCACACCGACTCACGGTGTGGAGGGGCAAATCTGCTTTCCCAGAGCTTCCAGCTAGCCAGAATAAGACATAGTGACAAGCTGGACAAAAAGAGACATATTTACAAAGCAATAGAGTCCAAACAAATGGACAAACAAAAACTAGCAAAAACTTATCTTTTACAGACAAGGACTGGCCATATGAGAATTCCAAGGAGAGAACCAAACCCAACCAAGAACATTGACAGCAGGCATGGACTAAAGCCCAGAGCATGTTTAAATAACAAACCCAGGCAAGGCGATTAGTGAAGGCAGCTGCTACAGTTACCTAAAGGAGCAGCAGTTCCACTCGAAACCACCAGAGGGAGCCCAAGGGCAGAAATCACAAAAATACCATTAGCAACCACAGGAGGGAGCTCCAGAACGGAATTCACAACAGGTATTTTCAAAGATGAACTTGTGGGACCTGGAAGACAACTTCTTTAAGCAATGGTACAGGAAGAAGTCGGTATCGTTCAAGAAAAACATGATTTTCATGCAAGACAATGCTCCATCACATGCCTCCAACTACTCCACGGCATGTCTGGCCAGTAAAGGTCTCAAAGAAGAAAAAATAATGATATGGCCCCCTTGTTCACCTAATCTGAACCCCATAGAGAACCTTTGGTCCCTCATAAAATGTGAGATCTACAGGGAGGGAAAACAGTACACCTCTCGGAACAGTGTCTGGGAGGCTGTGGTGGCTGCTGCACGCAATGTTGATCGTAAACAGATCAAGCAACTGACAGAATCTATGGATGGAAGGCTGTTGAGTGTCATCATAAAGAAAGGTGGCTATATTGGTCACTAATTTTGGGGGGTTTTGTTTTTGCATGTCAGAAATGTTTATTTCTACATTTTGTGCAGTTATATTGGTTTACCTGGTGAAAATAAACAAGTGAGATGGGAATATATTTGGTTTTTATTAAGTTGCCTAATAATTCTGCACAGTAATAGTTACCTGCACAAACAGATATCCTCCTAAGATAGCCAAATCTAAAAAAAAATCCTCACTCCAACTTCCAAAAATATTAAGCTTTGATATTTGAGTCTTTTGGGTTGATTGAGAACATAGTTGTTGATCAATAATAAAAATAATCCTCTAAAATACAACTTGCCTAATAATTCTGCACACAGTGTATAATGAATGGGCAGCCAATGTAATGACTGGCGAAGAGTTGACACGTCTGAATACCGATTAGCTAGATGGACAATCCTGGCTGCTGCATTAACGATAGACTGGAAAGGGGAAAGTCAAGTAACGAAGAGGCTAATTAATAGAGCGTTGCAGTAGTCCAAGTGGGAGTGGATCAAGGCGACAGTGAGGGTTTTTGTTGTTTCCATGGTGTGAAAAGGGCGTGTTCTAGAGATGTTCTTTAGGTGTAAGTGGCAAGAGTGGGCAAGAGATTGTATATGGGATGTGAAGGAGAGATTGGTGTCAAACATAATACAAAGAAAAAAAATTGGGCTAAATGCCCTAGCCAGCTCACCAACTGCCCCTGGTGCACAGAAGTCCGTCAGAATCTAACGTGGATATTGTCACGCCGTTAACGGCGATAAAGGGGCAGGACGGCGTACTGGGACCCGCACCTGTCCCTGCCACTATAATGGGGCCCTGACTTTCCCTTATCTCAGGGGTACCTATGATGGTTAGGAGGCCTGAGCTGCCAGCATATCCCTGTCTCCTGTGCAAGCCCTATCAGTGGCCCCCTCTCCCCCCCAGGGAGGAGGACTGTACCAGTGTATAACCACAACAATAAACAGGGTATACAGACAAGGTAACAAAAAGTCTCAAACTCACCAAATGCTCACGCAACCACAGAGGTAACACATAGAAGGGAAGAGAAGGAAAAAACTAGGAAGGAAAACAGGTTTAACATGCAACCAAAACAGCAGACACCAATCTCTGTAAATAAACCTCCAAGCTCCAATACTACTCTCCTTCAACCTCCAAGCCAGGCAGCAGAACTGATCACTGACAGTAGCTGTATTAAAGGCTGGGTCTATATAGAGGAGGAGATTACAAAATCCACTTCAGCTGAGAGACCCAGCAGCTCACAGTAACTCGGCAACAAGGTAAACTCCTGCACTGCTGGCACAAAGCAGCCAGGTCAAAATACAGGAGAAGAGCTTCTGTTCACTGTGTGTGAATGAGGCCCAGAGCGCTGGGGTTCTCTGGAACCTCTGTCGCGGTAGCCCCGTGACAGATATGCAGATTTACAAAGAGTAGACGTTCCAGCTCCTTAAAAAAATCATTCCTTTATTTTTCCAAGTAATAAAACATTTCAAACGGCAGAATCCTCTATAAACGTGGACAGGCACTGGCGGCCAAGCGACGCGTTTAGATCCTAGTGTGGCTCTTTTGTCACAGCTTGCATGCGTCAAGCAGTCACCCAAAACATATTCCATAAAATCAATCCCATTTGGAGAACATACTAGAATAAGAAGAAATTGTCCAAATGACAAAAATATGAACAAAGAATTTAAAAACTTGTATATCAATTTGAAAAAAACTGCGGGCAGACAGTCATTGATGTTCTGTAGTACAGCGGGGGTAAGGTCAGGGGATGACGTGTATAGTTGTGTGTCATGAGCATAAAGATGGTACTGAAAGCCAAATCTGCTGATGGTCTGTCCAATTGAGAGAGAAGAGAAGGGGGCCAAGGACTGAGCCCTGAGGTACCCCGACAGCAAGAGAAAGGGGAGATGAAGTGGAGCCAGAGAACAGAACACTGAAGGAGCCGTCAGAAAGATAGGAGGAGAACCAGGAGAGAGCAGTGTCCTTAATGCCTAGTGACTGGAGTCTAGAGAGTAGGAGAGGGTGGTCAAGAGTGTTGAAAGCTGCAGAAAGGTCGAGAAGAACGAGCAGAGACACAAGGAGTTAAGTTTTTGACAGGTTCATTTTCAGATAGAGGAGGGAGTACATGAGAGACAACTGAAAGACAATCACTTGTGTTTTGTAATAATGCAGGAGTGATGCCAGGAGTAGAGGTGTATGATTGGGGGTCATCAGTTCAGCATGATTCCTTAAATACACTGTTACAAAAATTGTAAATAGTATTCAATGTGTGTTTTGACTTGTGTAGAAGTACCGTAAATCTTTCTATTTGTTATGAACACCTATACTTCTTTATGCATGATTTTTTTTTATTTGCTTTTTACTTTGGTAGCAGCTTTTAGCAGAGATGACTAAAATCATATTTAACATGCAATTTGAGCAGGAGAGCTCAACATATTGATATGTAGATTTATGGGAAAATATCCAGTATTGTAATTGTATTAATTGAAATATTTGCCAGTCATTGACTGGTATTTCTGCACGCACTCTTATACAGGGAAGCGGTCAGTCATTTTTTAGGAGCCCCTCCTTGACTGGTATGCCAAGAATGAGTTAAGATTTCAATTAATAATATACAAGTTAGGGCTCCTTTACAAGCAATTTTTTTTTGTCTGCGTGATGTCAGGTTTTTCACGCATGCCTATGATATTCTATGGTCTAATTCACATGTCTGATTCTTCTTCCTCTGACCAAATGGTTCAAGCAAAAGCAAGGAGACTTGTCCGATATAGATCAGAGTGTTGGATCAAACTCGCCAGTGTAACTCTGTCTATCGTTTTGTTTTTTTCAACCGTGAAAAACTGATGAAGCTCTGACCAAACTCTGATAAAAAAAAATACATTAATGAAACCCGGGCCTTTTTTTAATATGAGAAAAATAATGTAACTCGGGCCTTTTTTTAATATGAGAAAAATCAATGACTGGTGAATGAGCCCATGTATGTAATCTTTTTTGTTTTTCCACAACTATGTTTCAGTCTGTTCAATGGAGTCACAAAGATCAGCGTAGAAACTGTATGTGCAAAATGGTATGATATTTTAAAGTCAGGACTATTTTAAAAATGTCTTCATTTTCTTTTATTTTCAGATGTTAAAGCAGTAAAAGAAAAAATAAAATAAAATAGTTGCAAAGTTGTTCACACCCTTTTGTTATGTAACATGACCCTTAGGGGCTGTAAATGTCAACTAGCACTTTTTCATCTCTGTGCTTGGTGCATTTAAATCTGTTTTTGTATTTCACTTGTTTTTATTACAATGTACATGCCTCTACATTTTTGTAGGAATTTATTGTGTGTAATTAGTGATATACAAGTGTTCTTTTGTCACATTTTTTAGCTCGTTTCTCAGTACAGCCTTTTCAATGTCCTGCTATTGCGTACTACCCGAATTTGCAATCAGCAAGACCATACGATTGTATGATATGACTGCATGCCTTAAGCATGAAGTGTTTTGCATGCCAATAAGTAGTGGTGCATTTTTTAATCTAAATTCCATCATTGTCCCCCATTGATAAATACGGTATATTTGCTATCATTCTTTGGGAAATGAAGAAGTCTTGCATTTGTGATATGCATGTCTTCTACTTCAAATGTTTTGCACTGACAGCCATGTTATTATCCTGCTCATTTTAGTGTAGGTCACATAATAAAGGAACACCTCTGTAATGGTTATGTACTCTAAAAGTTTAGGGTAAAAAATGAGCTTCTGGGAGTTAAGCTTCTAAGGTCTGGTCACATTTGCCTATGCTCATCCAGGAACAATAGTTTTAGGTTTTGTGCTTACTTTTGATTCTATGGTGTTGTGTTGTTGTTTTTTTGTCACCCAGCTAAAATTTTTAGGGTAAGTGCACACAGTCCGTAAACGCTGCGGGTTGAACGCTGTGTACATCCGTAGCGTCCAGATGTTACAGCACAGTGGATACATGTCCACTATGCGTGCAATGACACCCGCAGCTTAACTGCGGAGGTGGACATGCGGCGTGTCTTTCCAGACCGCAGCATGTCAATTTATCTTGCGGAGCCGTGAGTCCCCGCAAGATAAATACCACCCGTACAATGTATTGGATGCGGTGATTCCACACGGATCAATGAAAACGTGCTGAATCGCCTGCATTCAAAAGCCAACAGCGCTTTGGACTGAGCGAACATGTGCTGCGTCCAAAGTGCTGCCAATTACTGACCGTGCGCACCTACACTTAGAAAAATAAGCATTTTTTGTTACCTGCATGGAACCATCACCAAAATATACTTGTTGAGCCTTTACTAGGAGATTTGCATTGTGCAAGAAGCACGGTTTGCATTCATCTTGTCAGCTCACATCACATCATTTTTCGTTTTTCTGCTGTGAATGCAGCATGCATCTTTTTTAATTGGTAGAAGCGATACTATGCTTGTCTTAACTTGTTTTCACTGGATAACCCCTTTATCATCTATCTGAAGGACAGGTGATAACTTGATGACCAGTTGGAGTATGACCCTGGCACCTGCAAAATGGGGAATTTTTATCCCCCTTATAATGGAGTGCCATGCTTGACTGCTGCTAAATTAGTTCTCTATGCTTTTTTTAAGCAGTACCATAGAGAATGAATGGAGTGGTGGTTGGGTATACAACCTGCCACATTATTTTTTAATCAGGATAGAAGTTTCCCATTAGGAATAAAAATAATTAATATTCGTTTTACTGAACAGAGCCAGTCCCAGCAATGGGACACCCACCGATCATTAAGTTATCACGAATCATGAGCGAACGTGCTTGGATAAGGTGTTATCCGAGCATGCTCAATTGAGTGACTTTGGTGTGCTCGAATAATATGTTCGAGTCTCCATGGCTGCATGTCTCGCAGCTGTTCGACAGCCACAACACATGATGTGATGGTCTAACAGGCAATCCCCACATATGTTGCGGCTGTAGAACAGCCACAAGACATGCAGCCACAGGGAGTCGAACATATATGTTTCGAGCACCCGAGCATTCCTAGATAACAACTTATACTATGAACATTTTCATTGAACAGCCCCTTTAAATGTGGTTTAATAGAGCAACATGTTTGTCCTAGTCTGAAAACGAGATCTTCTTAATTTCTAATCTCATAAGGCAAAGATATGTTTTTGTTCAGAACAAAATTCCTGATACTTTTAGAAAGGGTTCATTTTCTCACAGCCTGTTCCTGCTTCTAAGACCATTGCGACCTGCCACGCATTTGCTGGATGCCATTGTACTCTAAAAAGTGGAATGACCATGCAGCCATAGTTCTCTTTGCATGTCCGCCCCCCAAAAAACATTTGATAGAAGTAGAATTTAAACATTACTTTCTTGTGCTCTTAATGCTATACACTTGGACAGAGGTCAGAACACCTTCAGGTAAGCAAAGCTAGCATTTCATGCCCCTGAATAAAAACTGGAAATGCCAACACACATTATTAACTGGTTATATAAAAGCAATACCTTTTTCTTTGTCAACAAATTGTGCAAATTCTGTATATTATTTTGTGTACTTAATAGGTCCTTTTGTTTTATATGTGATCTTATTTTTGTCTACATTACAGTACTACTCACTAAAGGCCAACATGCATTTCTGGCAGAACGATTATTTACTATCCTGCATTATTTTTTCCTTCTATTTTAAGATCCACGTAAACATTCTTGGCCAAAATCCAGGGGGAGCTTTTGCCATTTTGTGCTGTACAAAGAAAACAAGGACACAATGGATGCCATTAATGTGCTTTCCAAATTTCTAAGGTCTGTACTTTTTCAGGATTGGTGTAATTTATTTTCTGAATCAGATTATTTTTATTAACCCTGCTGTTGTCTTCGGTCTGGGGAGACCGATTTTGAATTTTGGTATTTTTTGGGGTGTTCAAGATGCGGTTCTGAAACTTGTGGTTGACTGACTTAAATGAGGATGGGTCGGTCAGCCACGGGTTTCAGAGCCGCATCTTGAATATTTTAAAGAATATTGACGTTCAAGGTCGGTCGTTTTTGACCGAAGACAACAGCAGGGTTAAACAAAACCACTTTACATACAGTTTTCCAAACAGGAAGAGAAAACAGTAACATAGGGTAATGACATAGTTCCAGATTAGTTCACGCCAATCATAGTATTTGTATATCTAGATGTCAATAAATCAAAAATAACAATAAAGCAACAGGAATTAGTATTAACTAGTCGTTGAGTAGAGACCATATCCATCCATCTAACAAAGAGTTTATTCTTATTAAAGGGAACCTGTCACCTGAATTTGGCGGGACTGGTTTTGGGTCATATGGGCGGAGTTTTGGGGTGTTTGATTCACCCTTTCCTTACCCGCTGGCTGCATGCTGGCTGCAATATTGGATTGAAGTTCATTCTCTGTCCTCCATAGTACACGCCTGCACAAGGCAAGATTGCTTTGCGCAGGCGTGTACTATGGAGGACAGAGAATGAACTTCAATCCAATATTGCAGCCAGCATGCAGCCAGCGGGTAAGGAAAGGGTGAATCAAACACCCGAAAACTCCGCCCATATGACCCAAAACCAGTCCCGCCAAATTCAGGTGACAGAGTCCCTTTAACTGTGCTTTCATAGGTTCTAAATTCGATTATTCCTTCCTTTCTCCTTTTTCTCGAGGCCTATAAGTGTAAGAGGATGGATAATAGAAAGCATTGGGGGGTGATTTAAACCTTTATATTTTTTTTTAAATATTTTTAAAAACCTTTTTTTTTACTTTTCACTTGCTTCAATAGTCTCCATGGAAGAATTAATTCTGCGATTAATCTGTTCGCCGCTGCTACACACATTTGATGATTAGATTGCGTGTGTGTGGCAGAAATGCTCAATTGCTATGAGCGCCAACCGCTGGGCAGTGCTCATAGCAATCCGGCAATGACAAACACAGGGGTCTCCTGCAGACCCTGGGTTGTCATGCCAACCCATAGACGACCCGCGGTCATGTGACACGGGTGCCGATGGGCGGTATTAGTGACGCACTTCTGGCGTGATCACATTAAATGCCGCTGTCAGAGATTGATCGCGATTCCACCTGCGGCTGTTAGGGGCACATATCTGCTGTTTAAAACAGCTGACGTGTTGGGAAAGATGGGAGAGACACATATGTACGGCGTATGTCGTGAAGGGGTTAAAGACAATATCTTGAAAAAACTGCTTAAGTTTTTTTTCAATGTGTTAAGTCTTATAATTTTAAAGATTTCAGGTAAGAAGGGGTTATTCCAGATTGGATTGAATTTGGTAAAACCTTTCCCCCCCAGTCCCATACCTTACACATGGCTACAGAGGAGGATATAAAACTACCACCTGGTGGTAATCTTATTTCTAAAACACTTAAGTGTGGAGCTCCAAATGGATTCCTGTAAGATCAAACCTTTGATTTGCTCATACTATCTTTCTGAGCCCACTTGTGAAAGAGTGGCAAATTATAATCAATGTAATACATCCATGGGTCTGGAATTGCCAACCCCTCCATATCTTCATCCCGGCAAAGTGTCTCTAATTTAATACTCGGAAGTTTTTTCTTCCATAGAAGTTCCCTAAAAAGAGGATGTATTTTATGAAATGTCATGTGAATCCACACTAGGGAGTTATGCAATACATATAACTGTAGCATGAGAACAATTTTAATTAGGCTACATCTACTAATAATTGACGGGGAAAAGACTGCACCATGCATCTATTTTACTCCGAAATTTACCAGTAAGCAGACGTAAGTTAAGATCTATGAATTTGTCTGCCCTAGCACTCATCATGATCTGATATGTACATATGTGTATATGTGTATTTAAAGGGACACTGTCATCTGAATTTGGAGGGAACAATCTTCAGCCATGGAGTTGGGGTTTTCAGGTGTTTGATTTACCATTTCCTTACCCGCTGGCTGCAATATTGGATTGAAGTTCATTCTCTGTCCTCCGTAGTACATGCCTGCACCAGGCAATCTTGCCTTGCGCAGGCGTGTACTATGGAGGACAGAGAATGAACTTCAATCCCATATTACAGCCAGCATGCAGCCAGCGGGTAAGGAAATGGTAAATCAAACACGCAAAAACCCCGCCTCCATGGCTGAAGATTGTTCCCTCCAAATTCAGGTGACAGTGTCCCTTTAAATTTGGTAAAAATCTGTAATTGGTTCAACCCAGCTTTGAGTGATGATGGTAATGGGCCCAGATATAATAGGACCGATTTATCCTAATTTATTAGGAGGCTGGACTATTTGCCAAACACTTTAACATTATTTATAGCCAGTTGAAGAGCAGATTCTATATCGCCCAGAAACCAGATCATATCATCTGCATATAAAGAGATACTCTTTTCATTAGACTGAAACGTCAACAGGGTATCTTCCAATTTATATGTAAGCGTTTTGATCATATTTATGGCAACATGGAATGTACCTAACGAGTAAGATTGAATATTTATGTTTTGTCTTGTTTCATTTTGAGACAGGGTTAAACCCAACATATTTTCTTACATGGGGACCAAGGACAAAAGGGCTATTACTGTTCAAGCAATTGCAGTTCTCAAGTAAGTCATTTCAATATCAGCTAATTAGAACTTGCTGCACAAATTCCTTTGTTTGATTTCATTATTCACCTAATTGTAAATAATAGTTTTTTTTTTATAATGCAGTAGTAACGTTCGTTTTCACACAAATGTGTGTAGTGTTTACATATCACCAAATTATGTCCAAACACAGACAGCCATCTCATGCCCTCTCCTGCCCCCACTTACTAACGCTTTCTCTGCTCCTCAACACTCCAAATCATGGTTTCTCCTCACCACATCCCCAGTCATGTCTACCTCCCATCCACGATGCATCACACATTTCTGCAACCTTTCTAACCTTATACCCAGGCACTCTAACAGGAACTCTCTGGAACACGTGCTCTGTCTGCAACAAATTATCATACATCCATGATCTTTTCGTTACTAACAAACTTTCCTTCCTTAGCATCACTGAAACCTGGCTCACCCACTCTGACACAGCCTCTCCAGCTGCACTTTCTAATGGTGGATTCCATTGTTCCCAAACCCTACACCCCAGCAGCAAGCATGGTGGAGGAGTTGGTTTTCTCCTGTCAGATAACTGCTCCTTCACCCAAATTCCACCCTCCGTTACTCTCCCTTCTTTTGAGGTGTACTGTATGCGCATCTACTCCCCCTCAAACCTCCAGCTAGCGGTCATCTACCACCCAGGGCCAGCCACCACCTTCTTCGACCACTTCACCTCCTGGCTACTTAATTTCCTTTCCGCTGATATCACCACTATCGCCATGGGTGGCTTCAGCATCCCCATTGACAACTCCCACTCAGCTGTCTCTAAGCTTCTATCTCCCACTTCTTCCTTCGGCCGCACTCAATGGTTCTCCACAGCCACTCACAAGGATGGCCACACACTGGACCTAATCTTCACCTTCCTCTGTTCCCTATCTTACCTCTCTAACTCAACCACAACCTCTTTCTGACCACAACCTACTTACATTCTCTTCCCTCTCCTCTCCAGGTGCACAATCCCCACACCACAAACTTTCACACCCTACAGAAATCTACTTCTACACTTACTCTCCGAATCCCTTTTCTCTTGCAGACATAATTTCCTCAGACAATGCAAATGCTGCTGTCGCTCAATATAACACCACAACAGCTGCAGCTCTCAAATTGGTTGCCCCCCTCACACATACCAAAGCTTGCACAATCAACAGGTAACTCTCGCACACCAACCTGACTAAAGAACTGAGACGGACTTCTAGGGTTGCTGAGCGGAGATGGAAAAGATCCCATTCCAACGAGCACTTCATCGCATTTAAACAGTCCCGCAGCACTTCCAAGTCCACACTCACTGCAGGAAAAAAAAAACCTACTTCTTATCTTTCATATCCTTCCTGTCTCACAACCCTAAGCAGCTATTCAACACTTTCAATTCTCTCCTCCGTCCCTCAGCACCCCCTCCCTCTCATCTCCGCTGAAGACTTTGCCTCATTCTTCAAGCAAAAGATTGATAACATCAGACAAAGCTTTTGCCTAAAGTCCCCACAGCCCCTCCTCTTAGCTACTCAGCCCCCCTCCTCCAAAACCAGCTTCTCCAACATTACGGAAGATTTTCCTCTCTACTCTCTATATAACATCTCTCCACTTGTGCACTTGACCCGATCCCGTCCCACCTAATACCAAACCTCACCACAGTTTTCATCCCAACCCTAACCCATCTCTTTAACCTGTCACTAAACAATTGGTGCCTTCCCCTCATGCTTCAAACATGCCTCAATCACTCCCATCCTCAAAAAGCCCTCCCTTGACCCATACCTCTGTCTCGCCCATATCATTTTTCCCCTAAGACTTAAAACTACTGGAACAACACCTTTATTTTGAACTGTCCTCTCTCCTCCCACTCCCTCTTCAGCTGCTTACAATCTGGCTTCCGACCGCATCATTACACCGAAACTGCCCTGACTAAAGTCACCAAAGACCCACTACTCTGTCCTCCTTCTCCTGGACCTGTCCCCTGCCTTCAGCACAGTGGACCCTTCCGTCTTGCTACAGATTCTCTCATCTCTTGGCATCGCAGACTTGGCCCTATCTTGGATCAGCATTTCCCACTCACACACCACCTCCTCATCTCACCCCGTATCTCACTCCTCCTGTACCAGCCTCTGACATGTATTGTTTAAGATTGTTGTACTTGTTTTTATTACATATACCCCTTTTCACATGTAAAGCACTGTGGAATAAATGGCGCTATAATAGCAATAAATAATAATTCTTTATTTTAATTACTATTTTTGTAATAACCATTTAACTAGTAAAACTAGTAATGATATTGAATTGTGCATGCAATATTTGTTTATTTTACAGAATAACCGCACAAAGGCTAGCTCATTTAAACAAATGTTTAATGAACTTCAAATTGGGAAACTTTACATACCAGAAGAATCCTCTGAAATTGGGTGAACTCCAAGGAAATCATTTCACAGTTGTTTTAAGGTAAAACATTTCATATCATCTTTCAAAAGACCTAGAAAAATAAATTACCTTAATTTTTGGGGACTATAAGACGCACCGAACCATGAGACGCATCTCAAATTTTGTGGCAGAAAATAAGGAAAACCTTTTTTAAATTAAATGGTGGTGCGTCATAGAGTCCCATTTTGCAGTAGCTTATCGGGCATCGGCGGCAGTGAAGCGGGGTCACAGGAGGCAGGGTCGCAGCTTCAGGAGGCCAGTGGCGGCAGGAGAGGGGCGATTCTTCGGGCCCTGGGCTGCGAGGAGGGGATGTCCTGTCGCTGCTGGACCTGGGCTATCCTAAGATGTCTTCTCTGTTTGGAGTTCTCCTTCCCATTGATTATCCTGCCGCCGCTGGCCTCCTGAAGTGGCGACCCTGTCTCCTGTGACCCCGCTCCACTGCAGCCGCACCTTGGTAAGCAACCTTAGAATTTTAAGACGCACCGCCATTTTTCTCCTAATTTTTTTGGGGGAAAAGCGTGTCTTATAATCCGAAAAATATGGTAGTTATACTTCTCTTCTTAACAAAAGGAGGTATAACTAAGCAAAAGAGGAAGGAGATGCTATTTAAACACAAGTATAATTTATACATATTGAACGTCTTTTGGCAGAAATATTACCGGAACAGATGAACAAGTGGAGCAAGCCATGACCTCTCTCAGGGATATTGGATTTATAAATTATTATGGCATGCAAAGATTTGGAACAACTGCTGTTCCTACCTACCAGGTGGGAAGGTATGTTGTCAGATTCAATAACATATTTATTTTTTTTATAAATTGCTGTATTGATTTTTATTTTATTTTTTTATGTTAAAGAGCTATTCTTCAGAGTAACTGGAATGAAATGATAGACCTGATCCTGAAACCAAGGCCTGGAGGTATGAAGACAATTCTTAAAAAAAACTCTTAACCATGCTGTGATAAATGTCTTCAATCCTAAAAGTTGGACCGATACCAGTGGGAGGCATAAAAAATAATGTAGAAGCCCCACCCTCCTCCCCCCATTCAGCACTTGTTTCCCCTGGTGCTACCATTGCTCCCTGGTTTTCTTCCGTTCTCTGTATAATCTTCCCTTCTATGATGACATCTCGTGTGCCCACAGGTAGCAGGTGCCTGGCTTGTACAGAGACTGGTAGAGCAAGAGGGAAGGGAGCCATGGAAGTGATAGGGATGGGGGGTACAGTTTTTTATTTTGTCACCCTCCACATTTGAAAAGCCATGAAATCAATGTTTAGTGGTGTGTACATGTGTTTTTAAAGTTCTCTTGAGAATTCTGTGATGAAAAACACCATGCCTAGAATTTGCTGCATTTTAATAATATAAATTAGACATTTGTTGGTTTTTTTTAACCCCTTTACCCCCAAGGGTGGTTTGCACGTTAATGACCGGGCCAATTTTTACAATTCTGACCACTGTCCCTTTATGAGGTTATAACTCTGGAACGCTTCAACGGATCCCAGTGAATCTGACATTGTTTTCTCGTGACATATTGTACTTCATGACAATGGTAAAAATTCTTTGATAGTACCTGC